>NC_053023.1:81064296-81150140 GCF_003073215.2 Triticum urartu
TGCCTGGCTTCTATGCTTACCCCTACGTTCCCGATTGTTTGGCTAGGCGGTAAAGGGAGCACCTCTGCGATTGTTACTGCCGGGTCAGCCGAATGTGTACCTCAGACTGGGTGAAGCCGAAAGCTAGCGTTCTTAAGGGAATATTCGGTCGGTGAGATAAAAGATGATCTTTTTACTCATTTTATGTGCCCCCAGATGCTTCTTTCTGCGTCTTTTTACGCAGTCCGGACATGCACTTTAGGGCATGCCTCCCAGCGAAAGGAACCCCTAACGGAACTATTCTCTCTGGAAGATGTTTCTTACTAACCATGTAATATAACATAACTAGTTGGGCACTTGTCTGATAAAGCACTAATGACCCCTACGCCTGGTCTCCACGCATACCATGGTTCTTATATAACCGCTATGGTATTCGGACACACTCCGGACCGTCAGGTCCCGAGGTTGAAGCGTAAAGGTCGGCAACGACAAACGATCTACAATCCGGCTAGAAGGCATTACACATGTCAATTCAAAATTACATAGTCATTCTGACTGATTGTATTCCTCTTCTATACCATCTAACAGGTTGTCTAATTTACAGTCCCGCTGGGAATACTTCGCGGCGAACTCTACTTGGCCGTATACTAAGCTCACAGGGATCTCCTTCCCGTCAGGCCCCACTGGTCCGACCTCGGCCATTTGGTTTGGGTCAGACTTCGTAAAACGGGTCTTCACCATGGCCCAGGCTTCCCGAGCGCCTTGTCGGCAGGCCGATATCTTCCACAACCGGAAGTGCCGCCAAGCTCCCTTCAGCTTCTCCGCAAGCTCTCCAAGGCCCTCGGACATGGAGTGGGCAGGCCATAAGGCTTGGGCAACGCCTTGCATCGCCTGCCGAATTCGCTCATGAAGTTGCATGAGTTCGGGAAGAAGGTCACTCGTAGAACCGGGCATCTCCTCTGCAGGACGACCTGTGAGCATACCTACAGACATTACTCTGTTAGTCAACTTCCTCGCTGAACTCTTTTTTCAAAGTTCGTTCAAGCACTTACTAAATATGCCACGTCGAAGCCGCTGATTCTCCTTCGTGGAGTCCGACAGCTGGCCACGAACATCTTTAAGTTCGACGTCCAGCCTGGTGTTGGCATCCTGAAGATCATTCTTCTCTCGCCTCACCTTTGTCAACATACTCTCACCGGCCTTTAGCCGGCGTAAGAGTTGTTGCTTTTCCGGATCGAGTCCGGCGCCATCTGCAACATGATTTGTCAGATTTGCACCCACACCGCACAATACTAATCTTTCGAAGTGTATTTTACCTGAGGGGGTCTCTTTGGGCTCCCCTGCTGCGGCTAGTGCGGCCTCTAGTTGGGCCTTGCACTTTTCCAGCTCTTGGGACAGTACAGTATTCTTCTCTGTAAGAACCTGCATATTAAATGTGTTGGGGAACGTTGCAGAAAAACAAAAATTTTCCTACGGTTTCACCAAGATCCATCTAGGAGTTCATCTAGCAACGAGTGATCGGATTGCATCTACATACCTTTGTAGATCACGCGCGGAAGCGTTCAAAGAATGGGGATGAGGAAGGCGTACTCGACGTGATCCAAATCATCGGAGATCCTAGCGCCGAACGGACGGCACCTCCGCGTTCAACACACGTACGGTCAGCGTAACGTCTCCTCCTTCTTGATCCAGCAAGGGGAAGGAGAGGTTGAGGAAGATGGCTCCAGCAGCAGCACGACGGTGTGGTGGTGATGGAGCTGCAGTACTCCGGCAGGGCTTCGCTAAGCTCTATGGAGGAGGAGGATGTGTTGGAGAGGGAGAGGGAGGCACCAAAGGCGTGGTTTGAGAGGCCCTCCTTCCCCCACTATATATAGGGAGCCTAGGGAGGGGGCGCCGGCCCTAGGAGATGCAATCTCCTAGGGGGGCGGCGGCCAAGGGAGGAGTCCATCCTCCCCAAGGCACCTAGGAGGTGCCTTCCCCCTTTAGGACTCTTCCTTTCCTTATCTCTTGGCGCATGGGCCTCTTGGGGCTGGTGCCCTTCGCCCATATAGGCCAAGGCGCACACCCCTACAGCCCATGTGGCCCCCCGGGGCAGGTGGCCCCACCCGGTGGACCCCCAGGACCCTTCCGGTGGTCCCGGTACAATACTGGTGACCCCGAAACTTGTCCCGACGGCTGAAATAGCACTTCATATATATAATTCTTTACCTCCGGACCATTCCGAAACTCCTCGTGACGTCCGGGATCTCATCCGGGACTCCGAACAACATTCGGGTTACTGCATATACATATCCCTACAACCCTAGCGTCACCGAACCTTAAGTGTGTAGACCCTACGGGTTCGGGAGACATGTAGACATGACCGAGATCGCTCTCCGGTCAATAACCAACAGCGGGATCTGGATACCCATGTTGGCTCCCACATGCTCCTCGATGATCTCATCGGATGAACCACGACGTCGAGGATTCAAGCAACCCCGTATACAATTCCCTTCGTCAATCGGTATGTTACTTACCTGAGATTCGATCGTCGGTATCCCAATACCTCGTTCAATCTCGTTACCGGCAAGTCACTTTACTCGTACCGTAATGCATGATCCCGTGACCAGACACTTGGTCACTTTGAGCTCATAATGATGATGCATTACCGAGTGGGCCCAGTGATACCTCTCCGTCATACGGAGTGACAAATCCCAGTCTTGATCCGTGTCAACTCAACAGACACTTTCGGTGATACCCGTAGTATACCTTTATAGTCACCCAGTTACGTTGTGACGTTTGGTACACCCAAAGCACTCCTACGGTATCCGGGAGTTACACGATCTCATGGTCTAAGGAAAAGATACTTGACATTGGAAAACTCTAGCAAACGAACTATACGATCTTGTGCTATGTTTAGGATTGGGTCTTGTCCATCACATCATTCTCCTAATGATGTGATCTCGTTATCAATGACATCCAATGTCCATAGTTAGGAAACCATGACTATCTGTTGATCAACGAGCTAGTCAACTAGAGGCTTACTAGGGACATGTTGGTGTCTATTATTCACACATGTATTACGATTTCCGGATAACACAATTATAGCATGAATAAAGACAATTATCATGAACAAGGAAATATAACAATAATGCTTTTATTATTGCCTCTAGGGCATATTTCCAACAGTCTCCCACTTGCACTAGAGTCAATAATCTAGTTACATTGTGATGAATCGAACACCCATGGAATTCTGGTGTTGATCATGTTTTGCTCTAGGGAGAGGTTTAGTCAACGGATCTGCTACATTCAGGTCCGTATGTACTTTACAAATATCTATGTCTCCATCTTGAACATTTTCACGAATGGAGTTGAAGCGACGCTTGATGTGCCTTGTCTTCTTGCGAAACCTGGGCTCCTTGGCAAGTGCAATAGCTCCAGTGTTGTCACAGAAGAGCTTGATCGGCCCCGACGCATTGGGTATGACTCCTAGGTCGGTGATGAACTCCTTCACCCAAATTGCGTCATGCGCTGCCTCCGAGGCTGCCATGTACTCCGCTTCACATGTAGATCCCGCCACGACGCTCTACTTGCAACTGCACCAGCTTACTGCCCCACCATTCAAAATATACACGTATCCAGTTTGTGACTTAGAGTCATCCAGATCTGTGTCGAAGCTAGCGTCGACGTAACCTTTTACGACGAGCTCTTCGTCACCTCCATAAACGAGAAACATTTCCTTAGTCCTTTTCAGGTACTTCAGGATATTCTTGACCGCTGTCCAGTGTTCCTTGCCGGGATTACTTTGGTACCTTCCTACCAAACTTACGGCAAGGTTTACATCAGGTCTGGTACACAGCATGGCATACATAATAGACCCTATGGCTGAGGCATAGGGGATGACACTCATCTCTTCTATATCTTCTGCCGTGGTCGGACATTGAGCTGAGCTCAATTTCACACCTTGAAATACAGGCAAGAACCCCTTCTTAGACTGATCCATATTGAACTTCTTCAATATCTTGTCAAGGTATGTGCTTTGTGAAAGACCTATGAGGCGTCTTGATCTATCTCTGTAGATCTTGATGCCTAATATATAAGCAGCTTCTCCAAGGTCCTTCATTGAAAAACTCTTATTCAAGTAGGCCTTAATGCTGTCCAAAAGTTCTATATCATTTCCCATCAAAAGTATGTCATCTACATATAATATGAGAAATGCTACAGAGCTCCCACTCACTTTCTTGTAAACGCAGGCTTCTCCATAAGTCTGCATAAAGCCAAACGCTTTGATCATCTCATCAAAGCGAATGTTCCAACTCCGAGATGCTTGCACCAACCCATAAATCGAGCGTTGGAGCTTGCACACCTTGTCAGCATATTTAGGATTGGCAAAACCTTCCGGCTGCATCATATACTATTCTTCCTTAAGGAAACCATTAAGGAATGCTGTTTTGACGTCCATTTGCCATATCTCATAATCGTAGAATGCGACAATTGCTAACATGATTCGGACGGACTTTAGCTTCGCTACCGGTGAGAAAGTCTCATCATAGTCAACCCCTTGAACTTGTCGATAACCCTTAGCGACAAGCCGAGCTTTATAGATGGTCACATTACCATCCGCGTCTGTCTTCTTCTTAAAGATCCATTTATTTTCTATGGCTCGCCGCTCTACGGGCAAGTCAGTCAAAGTCCATACTTTGTTTTCATACATGGATCCTATCTCGGATTTCATGGCTTCCAGCCATTTGTCGGAATCCGGGCCCGCCATCGCTTCTTCATAGTTCGAAGGTTCACCGTTGTCTAACAACATGATTTCCAAGACAGGGTTGCTGTACCAATCTGGTGCGGAACGTGTCCTTGTGGACCTTCTAATTTCAGTAGGATCTTGATCAGAAGTATCTTGATCATCATCATTAACTTCCTCTCTAGTCGGTGCTGGCACCTCAGGAACATTTTCTTGAGTTGCGCCATTTTCCGATTCAAGAGGTAATACTTCATCAAGTTCTACTTTCCTCCCACTTACTTCTTTCGAGAGAAACTCCTTCTCTAGAAAGGATCCATTCTTGGCAACAAAGATCTTGCCTTCGGATCTGAGGTAGAAGGTATACCCAATAGTTTCTTTAGGGTATCCTATGAAGACGCATTTTTCCGACTTGGGTTCGAGCTTTTCAGGTTGAAGTTTCTTGACATAAGCATCGCATCCCCAAACTTTTAGAAACGACAGCTTAGGTTTCTTCCCAAACCATAATTCATACGGTGTCGTCTCAACGGATTTCGACGGAGCCCTATTTAAAGTGAATGCGGCAGTCTCTAAAGCATAGCCCCAAAAAGATAGCGGTAAATCGGTAAGAGACATCATAGATCGCACCATATCTAATAGAGTGCGATTACGACGTTCGGACACACCATTACGCTGAGGTGTTCCAGGCGGCGTGAGTTGTGAAACTATTCCACATTTTCTTAAGTGTGTGCCAAACTCGTGACTCAAGTATTCTCCTCCACGATCTGATCGTAGGAACTTGATTTTCCTGTCACGTTGATTCTCAACCTCACTCTGAAATTCCTTGTACTTTTCAAAGGTCTCAGACTTGTGTTTCATTAAGTAGACATACCCATATCTACTCAAGTCATCAGTGAAGGTGAGAACATAACGATAGCCACCGCGAGCCTCAACACTCATTGGACCGCACACATCAGTATGTATGATTTCCAATAAGTTGGTTGCTCGCTCCATTGTTCCTGAGAACGGAGTCTTGGTCATTTTACCCATGAGGCATGGTTCGCACGTGTCAAATGATTCGTAATCAAGAGACTCTAAAAGTCCATCAGCATGGAGCTTCTTCATGCGTTTGACACCTATGTGACCAAGGTGGCAGTGCCACAAGTATGTGGGACTATCATTATCAGTCTTACATCTTTTGGTACTCACACTATGAACATGTGTAGCATTACGCTCGAGATTCATTAAGAATAAACCATTCACCATCGGAGCATGACCATAAAACATATCTCTCATATAAATAGAACAACCATTATTCTCGGATTTAAATGAGTAGCCATCTTGAATTAAACGAGATCCTGATACAATGTTCATGCTCAAAGCTGGCACTAAATAACAATTATTAAGGTTTAAAACTAATCCCGAAGGTAAATGTAGAGGTAGCGTGCCGACGGCGATCACATTCACCTTGGAACCATTCCCGACGCGCATCGTCACCTCATCCTTCGCCAGTCTCCGCTTATTCCGCAGCTCCTGTTTTGAGTTACAAATGTGAGCAACCGCACCGGTATCAAATACCCAGGAGCTACTACGAGTGCTGGTAAGGTACACATCAATTACATGTATATCACATATACCTTTCGTTTTGCCGTCCTTCTTGTCGGCTAAGTATTTGGGGCAGTTCCGCTTCCAGTGACCACTTTCCTTGCAATAAAAGCACTCAGTCTCGGGCTTGGGTCCATTCTTTGGCTTATTCCCGGCAGCTTGCTTGCCGGGCGCGGCAACTCCCTTGCCGTCCTTCTTGAAAGCTTTCTTTCCCTTGCCCTTCTTGAACTTAGTGGTTTTATTCACCATCAACACTTGATGTTCCTTTTTGACTTCTACCTCTGCTGATTTCAGCATTACAAATACTTCAGGAATGGTCTTTTCCATCCCCTGCATATTGAAGTTCATCACAAAGCTCTTGTAGCTCGGTGGAAGCGACTGAAGGATTCTGTCAATGACCGCGTCATCCGGGAGATTAACTCCCAGCTGAGTCAAGCGGTTATGCAACCCAGACATAGTGAGTATGTGCTCACTGACAGAACTGTTTTCCTCCATCTTACAGCTGAAGAACTTGTCGGAGACTTGATATCTCTTGACCCGGCCATGAGCTTGGAAAACCATTTTCAGCTCTTCGAACATCTCATATGCTCCGTGTCTCTCAAAACGCTTTTGGAGCCCCGGCTCTAAGCTGTAAAGCATGCCGCACTGAACTAGGGAGTAGTCATCGGTATGTGCCTGCCAAGCGTTCATAACGTCTTGTTCTGCAGGGAGAACAGGTGCGTCACCTAGCGGTGCTTGTAGGACATAATCTTTCTTGGCAGCTATGAGGATGATCCTCAGGTTCCGGACCTAGTCCGTGTAGTTGCTGCCATCGTCTTTCAGCTTGGTTTTCTCTAGGAACGCGTTGAAGTTGAGGACTACGTTGGCCATTTGATCTACAAGACATATTGTAAAAAATTTAGACTAAGTTCATGATAATTAAGTTCATCTAATCAAATTATTCAATGAACTCCCACTTAGATAGACATCCCTCCAGTAATCTAAGTATAACATGATCCGAGTTAACAAGGCCGTGTCCGATCATCACGTGAGACAGACTAGTCAACATCGATGAACATCTTCATGTTGATCGTATCTTTTATATGACTCATGCTCGACCTTTCGGTCTTCTATGTTCCGAGGCCATGTCTGTACATGCTAGGCTCGTCAAGTCAACCTAAGTGTTTGCATGTGTAAATCTGTCTTACACCCGTTGTATGTGAACGTTGGAATCTAACACCCGATCATCACGTGGTGCTTCGAAACAACGAACTGTCGCAACGATGCACAGTTAGGGGGAACACTTTCTTGAAATTATTATGAGGGATCATCTTATTTACTACCGTCGTTCTAAGTAAACAAGATGCAGAAACATGATAAACATCACATGCAATCAAATAATAATAGTGACATGATATGGCCAATATCACATAGCTCCTTTGATCTCCATCTTGGGGCTCCATGATCATCTTGTCACCGGCATGACACCATGATCTCCATCATCGTGTCTCCATGAAGTTGCTCGCCAATTATTACTTCTACTACTATGGCTAACGCGTTTAGCAATAAAGTAAAGTAATTTACATGGCGTTTCTCAATGACACGCAGGTCATACAAAAAATAAAGACAACTCCTATGGCTCCTGCCGGTTGTCATACTCATCGACATGCAAGTCGTGATTCCTATTACAATAGCATGAACATCTCATACATCACATATATATCATTCATCATTCATCACAACTTTGGCCATATCATATCACAAAGCACTTGCTGCAAAAACAAGTTAGACGTCCTCTAATTGTTGTTGCAAGTTTTACGTGGCTGAAATAGGGTTCTAGCAAGAACGTTTTCTTACCTACGTGAAAGCCACAACGTGATTTGTCAACTTCTATTTACCCTTCATAAGGACCCTTTTCATCGAATCCGCTCCAACTAAAGTGGGAGAGACAGACACCCGCCAGCCACCTTTATGCAACTTGTGCATGTTAGTCGGTGGAACCGGTCTCACGTAAGCGTACGTGTAAGGTTGGTCCGGGCCGCTTCATCCCACAATACCGTTGAAGCAAGATAAGACTAGTAGCGGCAAGAAATTTGAAAACATCAACGCCCACAACAAATTGTGTTCTACTCGTGCAAGAGAACTACACATAGACCTAGCTCATGATGCCACTTTTGGGGAACGTTGCAGAAAAACAAAAATTTTCCTATGGTTTCACCAGGATCCATCTAGGAGTTCATCTAGCAAGGAGTGATCGGATTGCATCTACATACCTTTGTAGATCACGCGCGGAAGCGTTCAAAGAACGGGGATGAGGAAGGCGTACTCGACGTGATCCAAATCACCGGAGATCCTAGCGCCGAACGGACGACACCTCCGCGTTCAACACACGTACGGTCAGCGTAACGTCTCCTCCTTCTTGATCCATCAAGGGGAAGGAGAGGTTGAGGAAGATGGCTCCAGCAGCAGCACGACGGCGTGGTGGTGATGGAGCTGCAGTACTCCGGCAGGGCTTCGCTAAGCTCTATGGAGGAGGAGGATGTGTTGGAGAGGGAGAGGGAGGCACCAAAGGCGTGGTTTGAGAGGCCCTCCTTCCCCCACTATATATAGGGAGCCTAGGGAGGGGGCGCCGGCCCTAGGAGATGCAATCTCCTAAGGGGGCAGCGGCCAAGGGAGGAGTCCATCCTCCCCAAGGCCCCTAGGAGGTGCCTTCCCCCTTTAGGACTCTTCCTTTCCTTATCTCTTGGCGCATGGGCCTCTTGGGGCTGGTGCCCTTGGCCCATATAGGCCAAGGCGCACACCCCTACAACCCATGTGGCCCCCTGGGGCAGGTGGCCCCACCCGGTGGACCCCCGGGACCCTTCCGGTGGTCCCGGTACAATACCGGTGACCCCGAAACTTGTCCCGACGGCCGAAATAGCACTTCCTATATATAATTCTTTACCTCCGGACCATTCCGAAACTCCTGGTGACATCCGGGATCTCATCCGGGACTCCGAACAACATTCGGGTTACTGCATATACATATCCCTACAACCCTAGCGTCACCGAACCTTAAGTGTGTAGACCCTACGGGTTCGGGAGACATGTAGACATGACCGAGATCGCTCTCCGGTCAATAACCAACAGCGGGATCTGGATACCCATGTTGGCTCCCACATGCTCCTCGATGATCTCATCGGATGAACCATGACGTCGAGGATTCAAGCAACCCCGTATACAATTCCCTTCGTCAATTGGTATGTTACTTGCCCGAGATTCGATCGTCGGTATCCCAATACCTCGTTCAGTCTCATTACAGGCAAGTAACTTTACTCGTACCGTAATGCATGATCCCGTGAACAGACACTTGGTCACTTTGAGCTCATAATGATGATGCATTACCGAGTGGGCCCAGTGATACCTCTCCGTCATACGGAGTGACAAATCCCAGTCTTGATCCGTGTCAACCCAACAGACACTTTCGGTGATACCCGTAGTATACCTTTATAGTCACCTAGTTATGTTGTGATGTTTGGTACACCCAAAGCACTCCTACGGTATCCGGGAGTTACACGATCTCATGGTCTAAGGAAAAGATACTTGACATTGGAAAACTCTAGCAAACGAACTATACGATCTTGTGCTATGTTTAGGATTGGGTCTTGTCCATCACATCATACTCCTAATGATGTGATCTCGTTATCAATGACATCCAATGTCCATAGTCAGGAAACCATGACTATCTGTTGATCAACGAGCTAGTCAACTAGAGGCTTACTAGGGACATGTTGGTGTCTATTATTCACACATGTATTACGATTTCCGGATAACACAATTATAGCATGAATAAAGACAATTATCATGAACAAGGAAATATAACAATAATGCTTTTATTATTGCCTCTAGGGCATATTTCCAACAAAATGATCCTTAAATCAGTTGCTATAACTGTTTCAAGTCTCGGGGGCTACTGGTATATATATATTTGACAAAAAATTTCTTACCCGTATGTCTTTTACATACTGCTCCGTGGCTCTGGCTAAACCATTTTGAGCGGCACGGAGGTACGCATCTCCCGAATTGAAGGCATCTAAAGCCTCTTGGGAGAAACAAGTGTCGCGTAGAACTGTCCGGCGACGCCTGTGGTTCATGGCACTCTCCACTTCAGAATTTGTGGCAGACAGCCTATCTGCATCCTCTATTGGAGGAGCGTCCGGTGCGCGCCTTGTGCTCGCCTCCGCTTCCTGGCCAGACGTTGGAGCCTGGCTGGTGGAGGCGCGATTGGCAACCTCTCCGGATGTAGTCCGGCGAGGTCTCTTCGTTCTGAAGATAGCACGAACGTTAATATGCCCTGACAGAATAACACCAGGGAAACAGAGGGTGCGCTATACCTTTGCGCCGGCATCTCAGTCCGGACTTCATTCCTTTTTGCCCCACGGGGCCCTGCGGCCCCTCGTTGGCTAGCCGCCGCAGGTTCGGCCTCCTGCCTCGGAAATCTCCCCTGCAAAACACGGTTGTCGTCAGAAACACCGGAATACATGAGAGTGGAATCTCTCTCAAGGGAATGAGACTCCGGTTTCTGTCACCTGGGAGGCCGGGATTAACCCTGGGTAATCAGCCGTGATGGCTACCAAGGTATTGTCCTTGCTTAGCTGATGGAACACCCCGTCGATAAGCTCCACCGATATGTCCGGATCCTCTTCCGAGTCTGGATTGAGGGACCGTTCTGGGTCCTCGGGCTGTGGAGGGCGGCTGTTTATATCCTTTACCTCCTGTCGCAGTTCCTGCACTGAAGTCGTTAGACTACATATCTAACCGTGGGAGTATAAAACAAACGGGCAAGCGCAATTATTCACTTACCCAACTTGGAGGATCGTACATAGTAAATCCGGCCTACGGATTGACGCGGAGGAATTCCTCCTTTTCTCCCTTGTACAAAGAGGATAAGATCTTTACTAAGGCGGCGGCTGAGGCCGGCCCCTTACGACCATAACGTGTGGTGTCATCCTCCCCGTTGAAATCCCACATGGGGTGGCCTCTATATTGAAGCGGCTGCACCCCCCGCATAATGCATGCGGCCATGACTCCAATCATGGTTAGTCCAGAATGAGCCAACAGTTTTATCCGGCCCATCAGGTAAAGGATGCCTCTGTCGCTTTCTCTCTGAGAGCTCCGCGGACGCCAGCTCAAGCGTTTCTTCAATGGAGCACTGTTGAACTCAGGGAGACCGACCCGGATAGGGTCCGGTAGCGGGACATCATCTATACAAAACCATTCCGAAGGCCAGTCCTCGGACGCCTTCTTTGGGGTTCCGGATAGGTATCCGGTCCCGGCGATGCGCCATACTTCGGCTCCGCCCACTTGGTATATAGACCCCTCTTTAGAACGGGGCACCAGGCAGAATAACCTCTTCCACAACGCGAAATGAGCCTCAACGCCTAAAAATAGCTCGCAAAGGGCGACGAAACCCGCAATATGCAGTACAGAGGCGGGCGTGAGATTGTGCAGCTGGAGGCCGTAGAACTCCAGAAGCCCGCGGAGAAATGGGTGAATTGGAAACCCCAGTCCCCTTATTAGATAGGGGACGAGGCACACCCGCTCTCCTTTAGAAGGATTGGGGGTGCTCTCCGCTTGTTTTCCGTCATTATAGGTGGCGAGACCGGCTCGGACCGGGACCATGTATGCCTGAGGGAGAAATCCCTTGGCCTGAAGTGACGCTAACTTGCTATGCGGGATGGTGCAACTCTCCCAGTCCCCGGGTTTTGGACCGGAGGGGCGAGGGGAGGAGCTGCGACGGCTGGTCATGTTGGAATGGGCCTTTGTTGGAAGTGCTCTGATGATAACTCGCGGAAAGGAGAAGATATGGTTGGGACCTAAATCCCCATCCCGTTAAATAGGCGGCTCGTTTATACAGCTAGGGGTGTGGATGTAAAAACACCCCGGCTTTTCGCATTTGTTTGAACACGTGGAAGACGGCCATTATTGGGCATGGAAGCCGAGGAGCACTACATTACAAAAATCGGACATTATTCCTACAGGTACACAAGATTTGGAGAAGAACCCGCCTTGCAATGCCGAACAATCTGCGCGCCGGACTCATCATCATTGAAGCCTGGTTCGGGGGCTACTGAGGGAGTCATGGATTAGGGGGTGTTCGGGTAGCCGGACTATACCTTCAGCCGGACTCCTGGACTATGAAGATACAAGATTGAAGACTTCGTCCCGTGTCCGGATGGGACTTTCCTTGGCATGGAAGGCAAGCTTGGCGATGCGGATATTCAAGATCTCCTACCATTGTAACCGACTCTGTGTAACCCTAACCCTATCCGGTGTCTATATAAACCGGAGGGTTGTAGTCCGTAGGCAATCAACTCCATACACAACAATCATACCATAGGCTAGCTTCTAGGGTTTAGCCTCCTTGATCTCGTGGTAGATCTACTCTTGTACGATCCATATCATCAATATTAATCAAGCAGGAGTAGGGTATTACCTCCATCGAGAGGGCCCGAACCTGGGTAAAAACATCGTGTCCCTTGTCTCCTGTTACCATCCGGCCTTGATGCACAGTTCGGGACCCCCTACCCGAGATCCGCCGGTTTTGACACCGACAATAACTTTGAGGTGGTTTCATACCCTACCATAATCTCTTCGTTCGTTCTCCGCTATTAGTGACTTTGGAGTGACTCTTTGTTGCATGTTGAGGGATATTTTTATGATCCAATTATGTTAGTATTGTTGAGAGGGCTTACACTAGTGAAAGTATGAACCCTAGTCCTTGTTTCTACACATTGCAATACCGTTTACGCCCACTTTTATCATTCGTTACCTTGCTGTTTTTATATTTTCAGATTACAAAAACTATTATCTACCATCCATATACCACTTGTATCATCATCTCTTTGCCAAACTAGTGCACCTATACAATTTACCATTGTATTGGGTGTGTTGGGGACACAAGAGACTCTTTGTTATTTGGTTGCAGGGTTGCTTGAGAGAGACCATCTTCATCCTACGCCTCCTACGGATTGATAAACCTTAGGTCATCCACTTGAGGGAAATTTGCTACTGTCCTACAAACCTCTGCACTTGGAGGCCCAACAACGTCTACAAGAAGAAGGTTGTGTAGTAGACATCTAGCTCTTTTCTGGCGCCGTTGCCCGGGAGGTTAGCGCTTGAAGGTATATCTTTAGATCTTGCAGTCGAATCTTTTAGTTTCTTGTTTTATCACTAGTTTAGTTTATAAAAGAAAACTATAAAAATGGAATTGAGTTTGTCTCATACGCTTCACCTTTTTGATATCTTTCGTAAGTATGATGGAAAGGATAATTGTGCTCAAGTGCTAGAAGAAGAAATCTATAAAATGTTTGGCACTAAATATTTGAATTATGAGCACGATTGCAATGTTGTTAGTATGAATTCTTTGAATATCCATGATGCTAATAATCATTGCACTAGTTATGATGAAAATTCCTCCTATAAACATGTCAATTTTTGTGGAGTAGACTGGGTTTGCAAGTATGCACCCAATAGGGAAGATAGATATTGCAAGAGGCATAAGTACTTAGAAACCAAATTATTGCAAGAAGAGCTAGATGAATGTGCTGATAGATTCAATATTTCTCGTGCCCCTTGTGAACTTTGCAATGAACATGGTCATTTAAAGCTCCAGTGCTATTTGTTTCATGATCAAGTCGTGTCCAAACATTGTGATAATTTGATTACCCTTGAGCATCATAAAGAGCTTAGCCTTCTTTTGGGTTATGAAGAAATGAAATGTATAACTGAGGGTATTCCAAAGTTTAATCTTGATAGAGTTCTTGATTTTGATCTAGAGAATATTTATATGTATTGTGCGGTGAATTGCATTGAAAATCCTTATATTGCCAACTACATAAAGAAAAGAAAACAAATAGAAGATGAAGATAATACTAATGAAAGGGAAGAGACTTCCCAATATCCTCCTATTATTTCTTATGATGAATCAGGTAACGAGGAGGAGCCTCCTATTCAACCAATCTCATTAATAAGGAGCTCCAAAAAGAGGATTAAAGCCACACATGATGTGGTGAAGAGGAAGAAAAGAAAAAGTAAGAGAGGTAAAAAGGTATCTCTCCCAAATAAAGTTGCTCCTATTATTGCTGTGCCTCATGAAAATGAAGATGATACACTTGATGATGATCTTGTTATGCCTATTGCTTGTTGTGATGATTATGATTGGGAAGATAATGATACTTCTTATGATCTTGAAAATCTTTTTGGTACTTGCTTGGAAGAATATAATAATTGCTATACTATTGGTGCTATCTATACTATTAATGATGAGAGTGATTATGCTTATGATATGAAAAGGCCCAAGCTTGGGGAAGCTATGTTTGATGAATATGATATATTTGAGAATATATTTTCCACAATTAATGTTTGTCCCAAGCTTGGGGAAGCTATGATTAATGAAGATGATATTTTTAGTATCCCAAGTTCTGATATACAAGTTTATAATGATGATAGCATGCCTCCTACTTATGATGATTATTGTGATGATACTTATGCTATAAAAAGTAGTGATTATATTTATAAAACTTGTCATGATTATGATTACCCCTTCTCTGAACCCTACTCTTTTAATATGGAAACAATTTATAGTATTCGAGTTTCCTATGATACTCCCATTATTCATGAGAAGAATTCTGCTTGTGTGGAGAGTAATAAAATTTCTATGCTTGTAGATCATGAAAAGAATGCTTTAGGTGCTGGTTATATTGTTGAATTCATTCATTATGCTACTGAAAATTATTATGAGGGAGGAACTTATGCTTGTAGGAATTGTAATAATATCAAGTTTCCTCTCTATGTGCTTAAAGTTTTGAAGTTATGCTTGTTTTACCTTCCTATGCAAGTTGATTCTTGTTCCCATAAGTTGTTTGCTCACAAAATCCCTATGCATAGGAAGTGGGTTAGACATAAATGTGCTAGTCATATTCTTCATGATTCTCTCTTTATGTTACAATTCTTATCCTTCATGTGAGCATCAAGGAAATCATCATGCCTAGCTAGGGGCATTAAATGATAGCGCTTGTTAGGAGGCAACTCAATTTTATTTTTGTCCCTTGATTTTTGTTCCTGTTTAGTAATAAATAATTCATCTAGCCTCTGTTTATATGTGGTTTTATGCTTTTAATTAGTGTTTGTGCCAAGTAGAACCTTTGGGAAGACTTGGGGAGAGTCTTGTTGATCATGCTGTCAAAAACAGAAACTTTAGCGCTCACGAGAATTGCTGCCATTTTTTATTGGAGAGTGCTATTTAGTTAATTCTTTTTGAAGATGATTAATAGATAAATTCCTAAGGTCCAGAAATTTATTTGAGAATTTTATGATTTATAGAAGTATACGTTTGATTCAGATTACTACAGACTTTTCTGTTTTTGACAGATTCTGTTTTTCATGTGTTGTTTACTTATTTTGATGAATCTATGGCTAGTAAAATAGTTTATAAACCATAGAGAAGTTGGAATACAGTAGGTTTAACACCAATATGAATTTAGAATGAGTTCATTACAGTACCTTATGATGGTGATTTATTTTCTTATACTAACGGAGCTTACGAGTTTTCTGTTAAGTTTTGTGTTGTGAAGTTTTCAAGTTTTGGGTAAGGATTCGATGGACTATGGAATAAGGAGTGGAAAGAGCCTAAGAATGGGGATGCCCAAGGCACCCCAAGGTAATATTAAAGGATAGCCAAGAGCCTAAGCTTGGGGATGCCCCGGAAGGCATCCCCTCTTTCGTCTTCGTTCATCGGTAACTTTACTTGGAGCTATATTTTTATTCGCCACATGATATGTGTTTTGCTTGGAGCGTCAATTTATTTTGTTAGGATTTGCTTGCTGTTATTTAGAACAATGTTTTGCATCTTTTATTTCAATAAAAGTGGCATTAATAGTCTTCACTATGCCTATGTTACAAGTATACATCTTGCTGTTTGAAAACAGAAAGTTTACCGCTGTTGCAATAATTCCCTAGAAAATTCAGAATATGATAAAATGTTGAAACCTTTTTAATATTAATCTCTGATAAATTTACTACAGTGGGAATTTTCTTTCATAATTTTTGGATCTAGGTAAGTATGGATGTTGCAGCATTCTTTATAGACTATCCTGTTTAGGCAGATTGCTGTTATGTTTGCATTGTTTGCATATGTTTGCTTCTTTAATGATTCTATTTGAGGATAGGACTATTAAATATGCAGAGGCATTTAGTATGCAATGTTGAATAATAATTTTAGCGACTTGCTACAGTAGAGTATGATAAGGTTTTGGCAATGGTTTATACTAACTTATCTCACGAGTCCTGCTTGTTGAGTTTTGTGTGGATGAAGCTTTTGAGATTTAGGGAGACCATGATATGAGAGGAATTAAGGAGACACAAAAGCTCAAGCTTGGGGATGCCCAAGGCATCCCATGATAATATTTCAAGAAGTCTCAAGCATCTAAGCTTGGGGATGCCCCGGTTGGCATCCCACCTTTCTTCTTCAACAACTACCGGTTAGTTTCGGTTGATCGTAAGTTTTTGCTTCTTCACATGATGTTTGCCATTCTTAGAATGTCATTTTCTTTTGTTTTGCTTGCTGTTTGAATAGAATACCAAGATCTGAAATTATTAAATGTTAGAGAGTCTTCACATAGTTGCATAATTATTCGACTACTCATTGGTCTTCACTTATATCTTTCGGAGTAGTTTGTCGATGCTCTAGTGCTTCACTTATATCTTTTAGAGCATGTTGGTAGTTTTATTTTATAGAAATAGATGAACTCTCATGCTTCACTTAGATTATTTTGGGAGTCTTAAATAGCATGGTAATTTGCTTAAAATCCTAATATGCTAGGTATTCAAGATTAATAATAAAATTCTCTTATGAGTGTGTTGAATACTAAGAGAAGTTTGATACTTGATGATTGTTCTGAGATATGAGGATAATAATATCAAAGTCGTGCTAGTTGAGTAGTTGTGAATTTGAGGAATACTTGTGTTGAAGTTTGCAAATCCCGTAGCATGCACGTATGGTAAACGTTGTGTAACAAATTTGAAACATGAGGTGTTATTTGATTGTCCTCCTTATGAGTGGCGGTTGGGGACGAGCGATGGTTTTTTCCGACCAATCTATCCCCCTAGGAGCAGGCACGTAGTACCGAGGTTTTTGATGACTTGTAGATTTTTGCAATAAGTATGTGAGTTCTTTATGACTAATGTTGAGTCCATGGATTATACGCACTCTCACCCTTCCATCCTTGCTAGCCTCTTCGGTATCGTGCATTGCCCTTTCTCACCTTGAGAGTTGGTGCAAACTTTGCCGGTGCATCCAAACCCCGTGATATGATACGCTGTCACACATAAACCTCCTTATATCTTCCTCAAAACAGCCACCATACCTACCTATTATGGCATTTCCATAGCCATTCCGAGATATATTTGTTGGAAATATGCCCCTAGAGGCAATAATAAAAGCATTATTATTATATTTCCTTTTTCATGATAATTGTCTTTATTCATGCTATAATTGTGTTATCCGGAAATCGTAATACATGTGTGAATAAGACACCAACATGTCCCTAGTAAGCCTCTAGTTGACTAGCTCGTTGATCAACAGATAGTCATGGTTTCCTGACTATGGACATTGGATGTCATTGATAACGAGATCACATCATTAGGAGAATGATGTGATGGACAAGACCCAATCCTAAACATAGCACAAGATCGTATAGTTCGTTTGCTAGAGTTTTCCAATGTCAAAGTATGATGCCTTAATATCGTGCAATACCCACAATTTCATAGCCACCTCTTGGCTAAGATTTCAAGTGATGCCATCCCTTCTCACACCTAGTTCACCATGAACTAGTAGAAATTACTGTTGGAAATATGTCCTAGAGGCAATAATAAAAGCATTATTATTATATTTCCTTATTCATGATAATTGTCTTTATTCATGCTATAATTGTGTTATCCGGAAATCGTAATACATGTGTGAATAACAGACACCAACATGTCCCTAGTAAGCCTCTAGTTGACTAGCTCGTTGATCAACGGATAGTCATGGTTTCCTGACTATGGACATTGGATGTCATTGATAACGAGATCACATCATTAGGAGAATGATGTGATGGACAAGACCCAATCCTAAACATAGCACAAGATCGTATAGTTCGTTTGCTAGAGTTTTCCAATGTCAAAGTATCTTTTCCTTAGACCACGAGATCGTGTAACTCCCGGATACCGTAGGAGTGCTTTGGGTATACCAAACGTCACAACGTAACTGGGTGACTATAAAGGTAGACTACGGGTATCTCCGAAAGTGTCTGTTGGGTTGACATGGATCAAGACTGGGATTTGTCACTCCGTATGACGGAGAGGTATCACTGGGCCCACTCGGTAATGCATCATCATAATGAGCTCAAAGTGACCAAGTGTCTGGTCACGGGATCATGCATTACGGTACGAGTAAAGTGACTTGCCGGTAACGAGATTGAACGAGGTATTGGGATACCGACGATCGAATCTCGGGCAAGTAACATATCGATTGACAAAGGGAATTGCATACGGGGTTGATTGAATCCTCGACATCGTGGTTCATCCGATGAGATCATCGTGGAGCATGTGGGAGCCAACATGGGTATCCAGATCCCGCTGTTGGTTATTAACCGGAGAGTCGTCTCAGTCATGTCTGCTTGTCTCCCGAACCCGTAGGGTCTACACACTTAAGGTTCGGTGACGCTAGGGTTGAGAAGATATGTATATGCAGTAACCCGAATATTGTTCGGAGTCCTGGATGAGATCCCGGACGTCACGAGGAGTTCCGGAATGGTCCGGAGGTAAAGAATTATATATAGGAAGTGCTGTTTCGGCCATCGGGACAAGTTTCGGGGTCATCGGTATTGTACCGGGACCACCGGAAGGGTCCCGGGGGTCCACTGGGTGGGGCCACCTATCCCGGGGTGCCCCATGGGCTGAAGTGGGAGGGAACCCAGCCCAAAGTGGGCTGGGGCGCCACCCCCCAAGGGCCCATGCGCCTAGGGTTGGGGGGGAACCCTAGAAGGGGCGCCCCCTTGCTTGGGGGGCAAGCCCCCCACCCTTGGCTGCCGCCCCCCCTAGTAGATTCCATCTACTAGGGCCGGCGCCCCCCCCTTGGCACCCCTATATATAGTGAGGGAGAGGAGGGACTTCATACACCAGCCCCTGGCGCCTCCCTCTCTCCCTGTTACGTCTCCCTCTTGTAGCATAGGCGAAGCCCTGCTACTGTGACGCCCTGCATCCACCACCACACCGTCGTGCTGCTGGATCTTCACCAACCTCTCCTTCCCCCTTGCTGGATCAAGAAGGAGGAGACGTCTCCCATCCCGTACGTGTGTTGAACGCGGAGGTGCCGTCCGTTCGGCGCTGGTCATCGGTGATTTGGATCACGTTGAGTACTCCTTCCTCATCCCCGTTCTTTGAACGCTTCCGCGCGTGATCTACAAAGGTATGTAGATGCAATCCGATCACTCGTTGCTAGATGAACTCCTAGATGGATCTTGGTGAAACGAGTAGGAAAATTTTTGTTTTCTGCAACGTTCCCCAACAGTGGCATCATGAGCTAGGTCTATGCGTAGTTCTTCTTGCGCGAGTAGAACACAATTTGTTGTGGGCGTAGATTTGTCAACTTTCTTGCCGCTACTAGTCTTTTCTTGCTTCAGCGGTATTGTGGGATGAAGCGGCCCGGACCAACCTTACACGTACGCTTACGTGAGACCGGTTCCACCGACTAACATGCACTAGTTGCATAAGGTGGCTGGCGGGTGTCTGTCTCTCCCACTTTAGTTGGAGCGGATTCGATGAACAGGGTCCTTATGAAGGGTAAATAGAAGTTGACAAATCACGTTGTGGCTTTAACGTAGGTAAGAAGACATTCTTGCTAGAACCCTAATTCAGCCACGTAAAACTTGCAACAACAATTAGAGGACGTCTAACTTGTTTTTGCAGCAAGTGGTTTGTGATATGATATGGCCAAAGTTGTGATGAATGATGAATGATCTATATGTGATGTATGAGATGTTCATGCTATTGTAATAGGAATCACGACTTGCATGTCGATGAGTATGACAACCGGCAGGAGCCATAGGAGTTGTCTTTATTCTTTTATATGACCTGCGTGTCATTGAGAAACGCCATGTAAATTACTTTACTTTATTGCTAAACGCGTTAGCCCTAGTAGTAGAAGTAATAGTTGGCGAGCAACTTCATGGAGACACGATGATGGAGATCATGGTGTCAAGCCAGTGACAAGATGATCATGAAGCCCCAAGATGGAGATCAAAGGAGCTATGTGATATTGGCCATATCATGTCACGTTTATTATGTGATTGCATGTGATGTTTATCATGTTTTGCATCTTGTTTACTTAGAACGACGGTAGTAAATAAGATGATCCCTCATAACAATTTCAAGAAGTGTTCTCCCCTAACTGTGCACCATTGCTAAAGTTCGTCGTTTCGAAGCACGCCGTGATGATCGGGTGTGATAGATCCTTACATTCACATACAACGGGTGTAAGACAGTTTTACACATGCAAAACACTTAGGGTTAACTTGACGAGCCTAGCATGTACAGACATGGCCTCGGAACACAGTAGACCGAAAGGTCGAGCATGAGTCGTATAGAAGATACGATCAACATGAAGATGTTCACCGACGTTGACTAGTCCGTCTCACGTGATGATCGGACACGGTCTAGTTAACTCGGATCATGTAATACTTAGATGACTAGAGGGATGTCTAATCTAAGTGGGAGTTCATTAATAATTTGATTAGATGAACTTAATTATCATGAACTTAGTCTAAAATCTTTGCAATATGTCTTGTAGATCAAATGGCCAACGTAGTCCTCAACTTCAACGCGTTCCTAGAGAAAACCAAGCTGAAAGACGATGGCAGCAACTATACGGACTGGGTCCGGAACCTGAGGATCATCCTCATAGCTGCCAAGAAAGAATATGTCCTACAAGCACCGCTAGGTGAAGCTCCCGTCCCACAGAACCAAGACGTTATGAACGCTTGGCAGACACGTGTTGACGACTACTCCCTCATTCAGTGCGGCATGCTTTACAGCTTAGAGCCGGGGCTCCAAAAGCATTTTGAGAGACATGGAGCATATGAGATGTTCGAAGAGCTGAAAATGGTTTTTCAAGCTCATGCCCGGATCGAGAGATATGAAGTCTCCGATAAGTTCTTCAGCTGTAAGATGGAGGAAAATAGTTCTGTCAGTGAGCACATACTCACTATGTCTGGGTTACATAACCGCTTGTCTCAGCTGGGAGTTAATCTCCCGGATGATGCGGTCATTGACAGAATCCTCCAGTCGCTTCCACCAAGCTACAAAAGCTTTGTGATGAACTTCAACATGCAGGGGATGCAAAAGACCATTCCTGAGTTGTTCTCAATGCTGAAATCAACGGAGGTAGAAGTCAAGAAGGAACATCAAGTGTTGATGGTCAATAAAACCACTAAGTTCAAGAAAGGCAAGGGTAAAAGGAACTTCAAGAAGGACGGCAAGGAGGTTGCCGCGCCCGGCAAGCAAGCTGCCGGGAAGAAGCCAAAGAATGGACCCAAGCCCGAGACTGAGTGCTTTTATTGCAAGGGAAGCGGTCACTGGAAGCGGAACTGCCCTAAGTACTTAGCAGACAAGAAGGCCGGCAAAACAAAAGGTATATTTGATATACATGTAATTGATGTGTACCTTACCAGTACTCGTAGTGACTCCTGGGTATTTGATACCGGTGCCGTTGCTCATATTTGTAACTCACAACAGGAGCTGCGGAATAAACTGAGACTGGCGAAGGACGAGGTGACGATGCGCGTCGGGAATGGTTCCAAGGTCGATGTGATCGCCGTCGGCACGCTGCCTCTACATTTACCTACGGGATTAGTTTTAAACCTCAATAATTGTTATTTAGTGCCAGCTTTGAGCATAAACATTGTATCGGGATCTCGTTTAATTCGAGATGGCTACTCATTTAAATCTGAGAATAATGGTTGTTCCATTTATATGAGAGATATGTTTTATGGTCATGCTCCTATGGTAAATGGTTTATTCTTAATGAATCTCGAGCGTATTGCTACACATATTCATAGTGTGAGTACCAAAAGATGTAAGATTGATAATGATAGTCCCACATACTTGTGGCACTGCCGCCTTGGTCACATAGGTGTCAAACGTATGAAGAAGCTCCATGCAGATGGACTTTTAGAGTCTCTTGATTATGAATCATTTGACACGTGCGAACCATGCCTCATGGGTAAAATGACCAAGACTCCGTTCTCAGGAACAATGGAGCGAGCAACCAACTTATTGGAAATCATACATACTGATGTGTGTGGTCCAATGAGTGTTGAGGCTCGCGGTGGCTATCGTTATGTTCTCACCCTCACTGATGACTTGAGTAGATATGGGTATGTCTACTTAATGAAACACAAGTCTGAAACCTTTGAAAAGTTCAAGGAATTTCAGAGTGAGGTTGAAAATCAACGTGACAGGAAAATCAAGTTTCTACGATCAGATCGTGGAGGAGAATACTTGAGTCACGAGTTTGGCACACACTTAAGAAAATGTGGAATAGTTTCACAAATCACGCCGCCTGGAACACCTCAGCGTAACGGTGTGTCCGAACGTCGTAGTCGCACTCTATTAGATATGGTGCGATCTATGATGTCTCTTACCGATTTACCGCTATCTTTTTGGGGCTATGCTTTAGAGACTGCCGCATTCACTTTAAATAGGGCTCCGTCGAAATCCGTTGAGACGACACCGTATGAATTATGGTTTGGGAAGAAACCTAAGCTGTCGTTTCTAAAAGTTTGGGGATGCGATGCTTATGTCAAGAAACTTCAACCTGAAAAGCTCGAACCCAAGTCGGAAAAATGCGTCTTCATAGGATACCCAAAAGAAACTATTGGGTACACCTTCTACCTCAGATCCGAAGGCAAGATCTTTGTTGCCAAGAATGGGTCCTTTCTAGAGAAAGAGTTTCTCTCGAAAGAAGTAAGTGGGAGGAAAGTAGAGCTTGATGAAGTATTACCTCTTGAACCGGAAATGGCGCAACTCAAGAAAATGTTCCTGAGGTGCCTTTAATGATAATGATCAAGATACTTCTGATCAAGCTCCTACTGAAATTCGAAGGTCCACAAGGACACGTTCCGCACCAGAGTGGTACGGCAACCCTGTCTTGGAAATCATGTTGTTAGACAACGGTGAACCTTCGAACTATGAAGAAGCGATGGCGGGCCCGGATTCCGACAAATGGCTAGAAGCCATGAAATCCGAGATAGGATCCATGTATGAAAATGAAGTATGGACTTTGACTGACTTGCCCGTTGAACGGCGAGCCATAGAAAATAAATGGATCTTTAAGAAGAAGACAGACGCGGATGGTAATGTGACCATCTATAAAGCACGACTTGTCGCTAAGGGTTATCGACAAATTCAAGGGGTTGACTACGATGAGACTTTCTCACCAGTAGCGAAGCTAAAGTCCGTCCGAATCATGTTAGCAATTGCCGCATTCTACGATTATGAGATATGGCAAATGGGATGTCAAAACGGCATTCTTAATGGTTTCCTTAAGGAAGAATTGTATATGATGCACCGGAAGGTTTTGTCGATCCTAAGAATGCTGACAAAGGTGTGCAAGCTCCAACGCTCGATTTATGGGCTGGTGCAAGCATCTCGGAGTTGGAACATTCGCTTTGATGAGATGATCAAAGCGTTTGGGTTTACACAGACTTATGGAGAAGCCTGCGTTTACAAGAAAGTGAGTGGGAGCTCTGTAGCATTTCTCATATTATATGTAGATGACATACTTTGATGGGAAATGATATAGAACTCTTGGACAAGCATCAAGGCCTACTTGAATAAGAGTTTTTCAATGAAGGACCTTGGAGAAGCTGCTTATATATTAGGCATCAAAATCTATAGAGATAGATCAAGACGCCTCATAGGTCTTTCACAAAGCACATACCTTGATAAGATATTGAAGAAGTTCAATATGGATCAATCTAAGAAGGGTTCTTGCCTGTGTTACAAGGTGGAAATTGAGCTCAGCTCAATGTCCGACCACGGCAGAGATGATAGAGAATGAGGTGTCGTCCCCTATGCCTCGGCCATAGGGTCTATCATGTATGCTATGTTGTGTACCAGACCTGATGTAACCTTGCCGTAAGTTTGGTAGGAAGGTACCAAAGTAATCCTGGCATGGAACACTGGACAGCGGTCAAGAATATCCTGAAGTACCTGAAAAGGACTAAGGAAATGTTTCTCGTTTATGGAAGGTGACGAAGAGCTCGTCGTAAAGGGTTACGTCGATGCTAGCTTCGACACAGATCTGGATGACTCTAAGTCACAAACCGGATACGTGTATATTTTGAATGGTGGGGCAGTAAGCTGGTGCAGTTGCAAGCAAAGCGTTGTGGCGGGATCTACATGTGAAGCGGAGTACATGGCAGCCTCGGAGGCAGCACATGAAGCAATATGGGTGAAGGAGTTCATCAACCGACCTAGGAGTCATACCCAATGCGTCGGGCCCGATGACTCTCTTCTGTGACAACACTGGAGCTATTGCCCTTGCCAAGGAGCCCAGGTTTCACAGGAAGACCAGGCATATCAAGCGTCGCTTCAACTCCATTTGTGAAAATGTTCAAGATGGAGACATAGAGATTTGTAAAGTACATACGGACCTGAATGTAGCGGATCCGTTGACTAAACCTCTCCCTAGAGCAAAACATGATCAACACCAGAATTCCATGGGTGTTCGATTCATCACAATGTAACTAGATTATTGACTCTAGTGCAAGTGGGAGACTGTTGGAAATATGCCCTAGAGGCAATAATAAAAGCTTATTATTATATTTCCTTGTTCATGATAATTGTCTTTATTCATGCTATAATTGTGTTATCCGGAAATCGTAATACATGTGTGAATAACAGACACCAACATGTCCCTAGTAAGCCTCTAGTTGACTAGCTCGTTGATCAACAGATAGTCATGGTTTCCTGACTATGGACATTGGATGTTATTTGATAACGAGATCACATCATTAGGAGAATGATGTGATGGACAAGACCCAATCCTAAACATAGCACAAGATCGTGTAGTTCGTTTGCTAGAGTTTTTCCAATGTCAAGTATCTTTTCCTTAGACCATGAGATCGTGTAACTCCCGGGTACCGTAAGAATGCTTTGGGTATACCAAACGTCACAACGTAACTGGGTGACTATAAAGGTAGACTACGGGTATCTCCGAAAGTGTCTGTTGGGTTGACATTGATCAAGACTGGGATTTGTCACTCCGTATGACGGAGAGGTATCGCTGGGCCCACTCGGTAATGCATCATCATAATGAGCTCAAAGTGACCAAGTGTCTGGTCACGGGATCATGCATTACGGTACGAGCAAAGTGACTTGCCGGTAACGAGATTGAACGAGGTATTGGGATACCGACGATCGAATCTCGGGCAAGTAACATATCGATTGACAAAGGGAATTGCATACGGGGTTGATTGAATCCTCGACATCGTGGTTCATCCGATGAGATCATCGTGGAGCATGTGGGAGCCAACATGGGTATCCAGATCCCGCTGTTGTTTATTGACCGGAGAGTCGTCTCGGTCATGTCTGCTTGTCTCCCGAACCCGTAGGGTCTACACACTTAAGGTTCGATGACGCTAGGGTTGAGAAGATATGTATATGCAGTAACCCGAATATTGTTCGGAGTCCCGGATGAGATCCCGGACGTCACGAGGAGTTCCGGAATGGTCCGGAGGTAAAGAATTATATATAGGAAGTGCTGTTTCGGCCATCGGGACAAGTTTCGGGGTCACCGGTATTGTACCGGGACCACCGGGTGGGGCCACCTATCCCGGGGTGCCCCATGGGCTGAAGTGGGAGGGAACCCAGCCCAAAGTGGGCTGGGGCGCCACCCCCCAAGGGCCCATGCGCCTAGGGTTGGGGGGGGGGACCCTAGAAGGGGCGCCCCCTTGCTTGGGGGGCAAGCCCCCCACCCTTGGCCGCCGCCCCCCCTAGTAGATTCCATCTACTAGGGCCAGTGCCCCCCCCCTTGGCACCCCTATATATAGTGAGGGAGAGGAGGGACTTCATACACCAGCCCCTGGCACCTCCCTCTCTCCCTGTTACGTCTCCCTCTTGTAGCATAGGCGAAGCCCTGCTACTGTGACGCCCTGCATCCACCACCACGCCATCGTGCTGCTAGATCTTCACCAACCTCTCCTTCCCCCTTGCTGGATCAAGAAGGAGGAGACGTCTCCCGTCCCGTACGTGTGTTGAACGCGGAGGTGCCGTCCGTTCGGCGCTGGTCATCGGTGATTTGGATCACGTTGAGTACGCCTTCCTCATCCCCGTTCTTTGAACGCTTCCGCGCGTGATCTACAAAGGTATGTAGATGCAATCCGATCACTCGTTGCTAGATGAACTCCTAGATGGATCTTGGTGAAATGAGTAGGAATTTTTTTGTTTTCTGCAACGTTCCCCAACAATATTGCCATGCAACTTTCCATCATTCCGTTCATCATGGCACATTCATCATTGTCATATTGCTAGCATGATGATGTAGTTGACATAGTATTTGTGGCAAAGCCACCATTCATAATTCTTTCATACTTGTCACTCTTGATTCATTGCATATCCCGGTACACCGCCGGAGGCATCCATATAGAGTCATAGTTTGTTCTAGTATCGAGTTGTAATCATTGAGTTGTAAATAAATAGAAGTGTGATGATCATCATTCAATAGAGCATTGTCCCCCCCCCCCAAAAAAAGAGAAAGGCCAAATAAAAAAAGGGAAGGACAAAAAAAGAAAGGCCAAATAAAAAAAGGCCAAATAAAAATAAAAAATAAAAAATAAAATAAAAGGGACAATGCTACTATCCTTTTTCCACACGTGTGCTTCAAAGTAGCACCATGATCTTTATGATAGAGAGTCTCTTGTTTTGTCACTTTCATATACTAGTGGGAATTTTTCATTATATAACTTGGCTTGTATATTCCAACAATGGGCCTCCTCAAGTGCCCTAGGTCTTCATGAGCAAGCAAGTTGGATGCACACCCACTTAGTTTCTTTTGTTGAGCTTTCATACATTTATAGCTCTAGTGCATCAGTTGCATGGCAATCCCTACTCCTTGCATTAACATCAATCGATGGGCATCTCCATAGCCCATTGATTAGCCTCGTTGATGTGAGACTTTCTCCTTTTTGTCCTCTCCACATAACCCCCTCATTATTCTATTCCACCCATAGTGCTATATCCATGGCTCGCGCTCATGTATTGCGTGAAAGTTTATGAGTTTGAGATTACTAAAGTATGAAACAATTGCTTGGCTTGTCATCGGGGTTGTGCATGATGAGAGCATTCTTGTGTGACAAAAATGAAACATGACTAAACTATATGATTTTATAGGTTTTCATGTCAATATTAAACTTTTGTCTTGAATCTTATGGATCTGAATATTCATGCCACAAGTAAGAAGAATTACATTGAAATTATGCCAACTAGCATTCCACATCAAAAATTATCTTTTTATCATTTACCTACTCGAGGACGAGCAGGAATTAAGTTTGGGGATGCTTGATACGTCTCCAACGTATCTATAATTTTTGATTGCTCCATGCTATATTATCTACTGTTTTAGGCAATATTGGGCTTTATTTTCCACTTTTATATTATTTTCGGGACTAACCTATTAACCGGAGGCCCAACCCAGATTTGCTGTTTTATGCCTATTTCAGTGTTTCGAAGAAAAGGAATATCAAACGGAGTCGAAACGGAACGAAATCAACTGGAGAAGTTATTTTTGGAACGAAAGCCACCGGATAGACTTGGACTCCACGTCAGGAGATACGGGAGGTGCTCACGAGGGTGGGGGGCGCGCCCCCTGCCTCGTGGGGCCCCCGTAGCTCCTCCAATGTACCCCCTTCACCCATATATACCTACGTACTCTAAAACTTCCAGAACACACATTAGATCGGGAGTTCCGCCGCCAGAAGCCTCCGTAGCCACCGAAAATCAATCTAGACCCGTTCCGGCACCCTGCCGGAGGGGGCAATCCTTCTCCGGTGGCCATCTTCATCATCCCGGTGCTCTCCATGACGAGGAGGGAGTAGTTCTCCCTCGGGGATGAGGGTATGTACCAGTAGCTATGTGTTTGATCTCTCTCTCTCGTGTTCTTGAGGTGATACGATCTTGATGTATCGCGAGCTTTGCTATTATATTTGGATCCTATGATGTTTGTTCCCCCTCTACTCTCTTGTAATGAATTGAGTTTCCCCTTTGAAGTTATCTTATCGGATTGAGTCTTTATAGATTTGAGAACACTTGATGTATGTCTTGACATGGATATCTGTGGTGACAATGGGATATCACGTGATTCACTTGATGTATGTTTTGGTGACCAACTTGCGGGTTCCGCCCATGAACCTATGCATAGGGGTTGGCACACGTTTTCGTCGTGATTCTCCGGTAGAACTTTGGGGCACTCTTTGAGGTCCTTTGTGTTGGTTGAATAGATGAATCTGAGATTGTGTGATGCATATCTTATAATCATGCCCACGGATACTTGAGGTGACATTGGAGTATCTAGGTGACATTAGGGTTTTGGTTGATTTGTATCTTAAGGTGTTATTCTAGTACGAACTCTAGGGCTGTTTGTGACACTTATAGGAATAGCGCAACAGATTGATTGGAAAGAATAACTTTGAGGTGGTCTCGTACCCTACCATAATCTCTTTGTTCGTTCTCCGCTATTAGTGACTTTGGAGTGACTCTTTGTTGCATGTTGAGGGATAGTTTTATGATCCAATTATGTTACTATTGTTGAGAGGACTTACACTAGTGAAAGTATGAACCTAGTCCTTGTTTCTACACATTGCAATACCGTTTACACTCACTTTTATCATTCGTTACCTTGCTGTTTTTATATTTTCAGATTACAAAAACTATTATCTACCATCCATATACCACTTGTATCATCATCTCTTTACCGAACTAGTGCACCTATACAATTTACCATTGTATTGGGTGTGTTGGGGACACGAGAGACTCTTTGTTATTTGGTTGTAGGGTTGCTTGAGAGAGACCATCTTCATCCTACGCCTCCTACGAATTGATAAACCTTAGGTCATCCACTTGAGGGAAATTTGCTACTGTCCTACAAACCTCTGCACTTGGAGGCCCAACAACGTCTACAAGAAGAAGGTTGTGTAGTAGACATCAGCGGGGCACAAAAGGAAACCAGCGCTAGGAATCGGCAACGCGCAGACTAATACGAGAAAACTGAGAAAAAGTTATATGCAAAGTAAAAAGAATCGGAGGGAGTATCGTCGTGTATGCACACACCCTTCTTTCATTAGTTTAGATGAACCATTGATGATCAATTCAGACCAGTGCATGCGATTAAAATTAACTTACCTAAATAGATGGTGCAGAATAAGCTACAACAACTAGATTTGCAACCACGGGATGCTGACGATATCTTCAAAGAACATTGCAACATCAGCTAGGCTTCACAGCAACATATGGTAAGCCAGTGTGTTTTAGTACATGTGAAATGTAATGCGAGTGGGCTGCTTTCTTGGCTTGTGCCCTCAACGTGTAATCCTACCGAATTACAAATAGTTCAGTTGTCTGCTTTGCTGTATTGCTTGATTCGAATGCTTATTTGTTGTTACGCTATACTTGAGTTGGCCAATATGTCAGCAGTGCCTGCTGTACTATCGTAAAGAAATGCATGCCTATTTCATTTGAGTCCTTAACTTTTCCTCTCAACTTCATCACAAGACTGTCTTCGTAGTTTATATGAGGCCACACTGTTAAGTGCTTTCTCAGATTATTTCAACTGCTTAGATGCCTTGGCAACTTAAATATAGCGGTTGTACACTCCCTTTCAACTAGGGATGTCAACTGGGTCTGGTTTAATCCTGATTAAAGTCCACTAGTGGTATGATAGTTCAAAAGAGTTTTTGTTTTTTTGAGGAAAATGAACTAGGGAGGTAGCAAAAACTAACTAGATGGGACTGGTGGATTTCGTGTATTTTCCACTTACATCCCTAGTTTCATCTTACCATTTTAATTTCTTTTCGGCTGATGCTGCTTCGAACCATTTAAATACAGTTTGCCATGCTCGGCAATAATTCGTCCGTCGTTTACCATGTAAGCTTACTGCCTGGATCATACGATAACTATCTCTTACTGATGTCCAGCGGAAACCTTTCAGGATGCCGTTCACACTAGGACACAATGTACAACCCCAGAATCTATTTGCGGAAGTAGTGCACCATCCATGTTACCAGATGGTAGCAGTTCAGAGGCAACACCGCCGGAGAGCAGTCTGAGCACATATATTATAGTGCTTGAGGCTCTACTAGAGGCAGAAAGAGATGGTGTGGCTGCCATGAATGAGGTAATATTTATCTTGAGGCTGGAAATTACGGAATTAGTGGCACGCATTATGCAAGAAACCCAAGAATGGGAGGAAGTAAGAATGTTGCATTTGAAGATGGAGGAGGTCCTGCTGTTTCTGCTATCTGAAGCCCAAGATAATCCCGGTTCTTCTTTAGATACCAGTTCAAATTTTCATTAGATTATTGTACTTGCATGCTGTGTCATGTCTCTAAATGGATTATGTTGCAAGACCCCCTATGTTGTCCATGTGTTGTAATGATCTGAATTTTTTAGGCGAGGTAATCCTCAGAACTTGTATGATTGACATAAGGTGAACTGTTTGTCGTGTGAGCATATTGTATTGGATGAAATAACTGTTTGACTCAGAGTGTATCCAACCTACTGAATTTGAAGATCACGACATTTCTAAATCATAATCATATATAAAGGTGGAATAAATCTTTGTTGTGGTTTTGAAGAAATAAATAACAAAACTTATAATTATCTGTGGATATTCGTAATCGAATACAAATTGGATTTGAATTTAGTTTGCCAGGTCCCAGGGCAAACGTGAATGCTAATTCTCCCAAGTTTTGAACGAAGCGGCTAAACACCCACTATAATTTGTGGGCTGCTCGAAGCAAGTGTTTGTGAGATGGAAATTAGTGTCTACCCCTGACACTTGACATCCTTATCGACAGGATTTACACTGCTGTCGATAGGGGTAGACTAGTAACTTCAATCAGACGTGACACGACGGCCTCTGAGCCCATTCAGACACGGTGGGCGCCAAACATGGGCGGCAAAACACATTTGATTCAAGCTCGTCCGAAAGACATGTGTCTCTTCCTCCATTTCCCCATTCATACACGGTGGGCGGCAAAACAAACTCTCCTCGTCCGAAATCGATGTAGGCTTATATTTTAAATAGGGGTAGATGTGTAACTTCCATCAGACGTGACACAACCGCCCTACCTGTCAGCCCCGTTCATACACCGCGGGCGCCAACCATGGGCGGCAAAACACCCTCTCCTCGCCCGAAATAGTTACCGGCAAATATTTGGGAGATGCGAGATTACTGTCCTATCCCCAACCGACGCGCTGTCCAAAATTTTAAACGGGGGATAAGTTCGTAACTTTCCCCCATTTCAGAGAAGCGCGTCCCAAAGTTTGAGATCCCCCCTCCCCTCCATTTCCCCATTCATACACCGTCGACGGCACGACAACCTCCGCACTACGGCCAGCCTCCTCCGTCCGCCACCCCATCCTCCACCTTGCCGGAGCTGCTATCCCTACCCCGTCGTCCACTGCAAGAGATGGACGTCTCTCATCCATGGTGCTGCACCAGCATCCTTTCATCAGATCCTCTCGCTTCATCGGCGTCGTCGTCCACCTTGTCGTTGCCGCTCCTATGACCGCCTCGTCCACGGGAACATGATATATCCTCCGATCCGGCCGTCTGCCGTCTAAAGTCTTCTTCCCCGCCGTCGACAGCCATCGCACCCGCAGCACCCTCAACGTATCAGCATAGGCCTACATGGTGTCGCAAGAGAGGTGGTACTCTTCCATATGTGCTTAAGTTGTTGATCTCACCCGGAAAATAGATCGTAATTTGTTTACTGTACTTTTCTTGTCCATACCAAATCATAGTGGCTAGTTGAAAGCAAACATTGGTTGCGAAGTAGCTTTGTCCGATTTGCACCTTCAGATCCGCCATGGCATGGGCACTATACTCGTAAAGCTTATGGTTTCCCCCCTTTATATTCACTACCATCATCGTAGGTGCTTCGTGTCATGCTAGCACTGCTCCTCAAGACCTCAACCCAAAGCTTACGTGTTGAAATACGAATCTGATATGAAGCTCATATCACTAAAACAGAGAACGTTTAATTGGTCACCTGATATTCCTATATTCGTTTCAAAAAGCATGTGCGCCACCCACTGGTCCAGCTAGTTCCACTTTCCTGATTTTTCTCTTGATTCTTAGGGTTTTCCCCTTTTATCTACTCTACTATGATCTGCGTAGGTGCTTTCTGTCGTACTAGCATTACTCCACCCTTCAAGCTTAGTTGTTCAAATATGATTGTGATATGATACTGATATTAGTTAACCGACACATTTAATTGGTTAGCTAAAGGTCCCACTTGAGTTTCCAAATGCATGTCGCGACATATAGAGAGACAGCATAATTGCATTACTTTGTCACTTGTTGACCGTACTTTCTTGTCCATACCAAATCTTAGTTGTTATTTCAAAGCAAACATCGGTTGCTAACTACCCTTTGCGTGATTTGCAGCTTCAGATCTGCCATCCCACTGCCACGGTCAACATTGTACTCATCATGCTTATGTTTTCCCCATTTTATGATGACCACAATCAGCCTACGTGGTTCGTGTCGTAATAGCACTGCTCCACCCATCGAGGTAAACAAGCTTAGTTGTACAAATTCATATATGATATTATTGCTGATATTAGTAAAACTGAGAGATGTTTAATTGGTTAGCTAAATGTCCCTACTTTAGTTTCGAAATGCATGTGAGCCACATATGGAGAGATCGGAAAGAATAGTATTTCTCTGTGCGCTCTAGTTCATCATGGGTGGCCAACCGACATTGTATTAAAAGACTTGTAATATCTTAAATCTGCTTGCTCTTCTTCTCTTCTTTAAGATGATACTCTTCTCTTGCGGTCGACTGGTCAGGTCGAGTTGTTCTCCCTTAATATATTTTGAATCTGTTAGGTCAGGTCGACTTGTTCTTCTTTACTATATGTTGAAGCTATCATCTGCGAAGTGTCATCACTTCTGGTGCTATCATATTTTGAGTAGTAGGCCACATTATATTAATGCACACAACAAATTACAGCATGCATGGCATCTTTTAAAAGAATTGCAAAGATAGCACAAAGGGGTTTACAGGGAGGCAGTATTGGATTAGAATCACTTCTGCATTACAAAGAAAATCTCACTTGTTTTTATGTTTTCATGCATGTCAGATATTGAACATTATCAAAATGAATATGAGAATGGGCACACAAGAGGAATATTGCGGAATGATCCACTACCTAACAAACTTGGCATGGTGGAGGATGGCCTATCTTATTCACCCATCAAGGTGCTTGCTCTAACTTTGCAAAGTTGTATTGGTCGCACATATTTTGCTTCTGACCTCTTGCATTACTTCTACTTTGTTACACCATCTGTTTAGTTTAAGCATCATATATGAGTATATGCCATACCTATCCATTTTCTGTACCTATTCCATGTGTCGTCACACTATGTTTTTCCAGTCAAATGTTGTTCTTTCGTAATAGGTGTCCAAAAGGAAGAGGGTGAGTGCAGGTCGTCAAGGAGTACAAACTAGGTATTTGGAAAAGCTAGTGATACCTGTTAAATCAAATAGATCAGCAGCCACAGAAAACACATGCCCAACTATACCACACTTTACCCCAACTCCAGTGGCCAAACCCCTATTAGAACTGCTGGGAGCCCAGCGTCAGGTACTGTCTATGATATCAATTCAAAATTTGAACTCCTAAATTTCTGCTTGTGCCTTACCTTCTCTCTTGTATGAAAACTAATTTCAGATGAATCTCCTTGCTCAAAGGATCATACGATCTCAAAACAATAATGGGCTCTGCATTGCTCTTGTCAGTACCTCTCTCCCTTTTGCCTTGTAACACTGTACTTAATTAATTGCTATTTGATTATGTATCATTAGTCTACACCTGAGCTTCATTATCCTCTGTTTCTTCCAATATTATTTGATCTATATTTACTCTTTGCAAAATGTAGAATAATGGCAACGCTTATAAAGAATTTTCTTTGGAGAATTTATTGAATTATCCTTCCATCAACATGGAGAAGGGCTTTGTCCAGCCCGTGTTAACATGTAATGTAAGTTCATCCTTATCAAGCCTTCAAACTTTGTTCTAGTATAGATTTGGATAGGCATCATTTCCTCCACTGTTGTTTGCTTTGCTGTTTACATCTGATTGGATGTTTGCAACAACTACCAGTTTCAAATTGTAGTTGTAAAAACATGTTCCTTATGTAGAACAGATCCATTTATTTGCTTATATAATTGTGAAACCTGTTACGTGTCTCCTTGTTTCTCTTTCAGACTCGTATCTCTTACGCCAGGCAGAACTTTAGGGAAGATAGTGAGCCAAACCATCTTGAGGACAGCGAGATGACCCCAAGGTCCTATCTTGATGAAGACAGTGAGTTGACGCTACTCACCAGCAGGTGTGAGACAACCTCTGTGCAGTCGCTGCCTCAATCAGTTCGACTTCTTCAGTCTCGACTTAAAGTGGAAAGGCTTGCTTCAGCTTAGCTCCGACTTGAACTCAAAGATGCAATGAAGATGTCAGAGGACTGCCGTGCGCACCATCATGCCTTAAATCTAGTGTTGATGCATCTATCATTGACACAACTGAGGTCTACTCAGCTTCTTCAGCTGTTTGGGGGGGGGGCGACCTGGCCAGGCCTAGTGCCTTCTGAAGTGCTCTTAGTTTTGTATATTCTTTTGTCGGCGCGTTTATTTGCACTGGTGGCGAACTTTGATGCCCAGTGGATGTAATATGTGTGATAGCCGTGATAGCCTAGCGTAAGTTGCTTGCTTATTTATTTCCTTGTTGTCTTGTTTATTTGTTTGCTTCTAGTCATTGTAGTTCTTTTTCCGCGGTTTGCTAGTGGCTGCAATAACCTATTTTTTAAAACTAGGCCACAATAACCATGGGCTAATATTTACTGTAGTGACACTGGGCCTCCTACGGGCCATAGAAATAGTGGGGCTTCTATGGGCCGTAGAAACAGTGGGCCTTCTACGAGCCGTAGAAACAATGGGCCTTCTATGAGCCGTATCATCAATGGGCCTTATACGGGCAGTATGATCGATGGCCAAACATGGGCCAATAACAGGCCGCATTATGGCCGTAAACGGGCTAGAGTTGGAATCGTCCATTCATGGGCCGACCATAATGGGGCATCATTAATAGGCCGTATTTGATGACACTATGAAAACGGCCCGACGTATTAATGGACCATAAACGGGCCGACTATAACCACGGGCTGAATTTGGCCCACAAGCAGAAAATGACAGTAACGGGCCGTAAGTAAACGAATGCTGGAAATGAGCCCAAGAATAAATGGGCTCTGAGAAGGCCGAAAGATAACATGGGCTGGAAACGGCCCAACGGAATAACGAGCCGTTAATGGGTATAAAGTGATACACTGTTCATTACGGGCCAGTTTCACCATGGGCCGTTAATGGGTGTAAAGTGATACACTGTTCATTACGGGCCAGTTTCACCATGGGCTGTTAGTAGGCCAAGAGTTTCATATGGGCCGAAAGACGTCATGGGCCATACATGGGACATAAGTGAAAACGGGCTGGAATCATATTGGATGGCCCAGATGACGCTACTGGGCCTAATTCGGATAGGGCGTAACGGGCCTTGGGTTAGCGGGCTGTAAATGGGCTATATTCGAATAGGCCGTTAACAGGCTTTCCATGGGCCGGCCTGCCAGCTTTTGACCAAGTCAAACGGGCTGGCCTTTTCACAGGAATGTGCCTCTGTTGGGCCGTGCCACGTGTCGATGTATCATAGGCGCCTTCCGTGCAATGAGTGGTTGACATCTGTCCCAACGATGAGCCGACACGTGTTTCCTCCAGCCAATGATGATTTTACACATGGAAAATCCCCATTGGTCGGGGCTGTTAACGGGTTATCGGATCCAAAACCCGACCCGATAGCTTAACGGCGTTCCGTTACAGTGGATGCCATGTGTCGGTCACCCTTGACGACAGCACTTTTGTGACGCGCGATTTATCGTCATGGAAGTGGACACTTCCGTGATGATAATTTTGGTAATGTCATGGAACACTTCTATGTCAGCACAGGTATGACTATCTTGATTCTTTCATAAATTTGTCATGGATGTACATGCATGACAAAAAAAGTGACCTACTGTGACAAACACGTGTCATCACGGAAGTGTAATTTTTTGTAGTGCTATATTCGGAATACATGCCTACATTACATTGATGAATTGGAGCTAGTTCTGTGTCACCGTAGGTTATGACTGTTACATGATGAACCGCATCCAGCATAATTCTCTATCACCAATCCATTGCCTACGAGCTTTCCATATATTATTCTTTGCTTATTTACTTTTTCGTTTCTATTGCTATCATCACTACAAAATACCAAAAACATTACTTTTGCTATCATTACCTTTTGCTACCGTTACCACTACTATCATATTACTTTGCTACTAAATACTTTGCTGCAGATATTAAGTTTCCAGGTGTGGTTGAATTGACAACTTAGCTGCTAATACTTGAGAATATTCTTTGGATCCCCTTGTGTCGAATCAATAAATTTGGGTTGAATACTCTACCCTCGAAAACTGTTGCGATCCCTATACTTGTGGGTTATCAAGACTATTTTGTGGCGCCGTTGCCGGGGAGCATAGCTCTATTCTTTGAGTCACTTGGGATTTATATCTGCTTATCATTATGAAGAACTTGAGAGATCCAAAAACCAAGATTTATCCCTCAACTACGAGGGGAGGTAAGGAACTGCCATCTAGCTCTGCACTTGATTCACCTTCTGTTTTGAGTAAGCTTGCAACACCTAAACCTGCTTCTGCTATTCGTTCTGATATGTCGCATGTTATTGATGATGCCACTTCTGCTATGCATGATACTTATGATGAAACTACTTCTATGCTTGATACTACTGTGCCACTTGGTGAATTTCTTAATGAACAACTTGCTAGGGGTTAGAGAGAATGAAAATATTGAAACTGATAATATTGAGGAAAGTGATGATGAAGACTCTTCCCCTAATAAATATGAATCACCTGTTATTCCTGAGGGTTATGTTTTTGAAAAAGAAGCTGCTCTAGCTGTCGGTGTACTAGAGTAGGGGTACCCTAGCATCCCGAACTTGTGCACGGGCAGTCGCAGCATCCCGCGGCAAGGCTTGCCGAGTGACCGCCAAGACCCTCCGCGGCTACTTTGAAGACCATTCAAGAACAAAGTACTCAAACCAAGGCCCCGACAAGAGAAGCTGGCCGGGAAGGAAACAAAACCCCGGCAAGAGGAGCTTGCCGGGAAGGCCAACCAAGGCATACCAAGAAAACTTGCCGCGACGCGCCGCGCGTCCCGGCAAGGCCCGGTGAGCGACAAGCTCCCGAACACGACAAGACGACGACCGCGGCAAGGAGCTTGCCGCGGGAAACCCCCACTTCGTGCCCGCGCTCCAGCACACCCGCCAACGTGTCGCTCTAGGACCCTCCCAAGCACACGTGGCAGGAGGCCGTGCAGCTAGGGGTGCGCGGTGGCAAGCAGGCGCTGACAAGATAACCATCGTGGCAGACGGTGGCGTCCCTAGCGGTCCCTTTCGGTACTGTTTAGGCGACACAGACGGGCAATTAATGCCCTTGTCCCCTGCCGCCAGGGTTAGGTATGATACACTGTAACAGGTAGCTGTGCCTACCACAGCACCTTTCCATTTTTGCCCTTTACCTCCGTTGCCACCTGTCGGTAACCCCTTGAGCATATAAAAGGAGGCCCATGTGCAACGGAGAGGGGGGGGGGTTAGCCAGTTCGAACACTCACGCTCGGTCTTGCTAGCCGCTGGTGTGTACTGTAGCACTCCGCGCTCCCGAGCTAGAAATCAATAAAAAACCACAAAGCAGGAGTAGGGTTTTATGCATCCGTGCGGCCCGAACCTGGGTAAATCGCTCGCGTGCTTCGCCTCGATCTGCTCTTTGCACGGCCTCCGCCCCCGCCGAACCGAAAGGGACCCGGTCCGCCGGTCCCATAGGTGCCCGTGGATCAGCACCCCGGCATCTTTGGCGCGCCAGGTAGGGGGCGTCGAAGTTGTGTGAACCAGATCCGGCGTTCTCGCGAGCTAGATCTTCATCATCTTCATCAACATGCCGCCGAAGAAGAAAGTTTCGGAGGCAGCTGCTCCGTCCGCGCCGAGCCAGCCACCACCGGAGCGAACGGTTGGTGGGGCAGGCACCGGCGGAAGGACACGCGTCGACGAGGGAACCCACGGTGCTGCCAGGTCCCAGGACAAGGCTGCGCTGCCCATCGGCGGCGTAGCCGGCTCCCACAATGACTGGGCACACTCCAAGACCTCGGCGTCCGTGCATGCACCGCGCCCATCTCAGGAGGCGCGGGACCGGCAGCGTCATGGTACTCACGGTACCATGCGTTCGCTAGATCAAGATCGAGCTAGTGGATCTCGGAGCGCTCAGGACCACCATGCACGTCAACCTGCTGGCGCGAGCGAGACACAGTCGCCTGGACGAGATACTGCTCCTTCTAACGTAGTTAGAAGTCCGAGCATATCCCGCTCCTCGCACCGTTCGCCACCGCCACCCGCCACCGCAGCAGAAGCTTTGGCGCGAGCTCAGCTGCTCCTAGACTACCCTCCAGCGGTGGACAAGATCGACGACTGGAGGGACACTATCCAGAGTCTCAGCGGCTTCGCCAACGGCGACACTCCACGGCAGCCGAGCACGTCTCAGCCGCGGCAAGCCAGCCAGGCACGAGCCAGAGACGACAAGACTGGTGGGGGTGCAACTACTGTGCACTCTCCACCCTGAAGGCCAAGATTGCCGACTCGCCGGCTCCACCTCGACAGCGTCTCCACCGCGTCGCAGATCCGCGAGCTCGTCGCGATCAGCGCCAAGTTCTTCAAGAACGACAACAAGAAGACGCTCGTACTCGCATCGAGCGCCGGAGAGAAGCGCGGCGCCAATCAGACCAGCGCGCTGGGCCCTCTGTTGACATGCATGCGCCAGGGGAACCAGGCGACTTGCCGTACGCGGTAGGTTGCCCTGCGTTCACTCGTGAGCTGCGGCAAGTCCAGTGGCCCAGTACGAAGAATTTCAAACCAGATGTACCAGAGAAGTACGACGGCAAGTCGCATCCGTCGGAGTTCCTCAGCATCTACACCATCGCGGTGCAGGCTGCTGGGGGCGGGACGATAAGATCCTTGCCAACTACTTCCCGTTGGTGCTCAAGCCCAACGTCAGGTCCTGGCTCATGCACTTGCCGGACAACTCCATATCCTCCTGGGCTGATCTATGCCATCAGTTTGTCGGCGCCTTCACAGGCGGCCACAAACCTCATGGCCAAGAGAGTGATCTTCATCTGCTCGTCCAGAAGGAAGGAGAGCCCCTGCGCAAGTATATCCAGAGGTTCAACCGTGTACAGCACAACATCCCAAATATCCACCCTGCCGTGGTAATCAGCGCGTTCCATCAGAACGTGCGTAACCGCAGGATGCGGGAGGAGATGGCGATGTGCAAGATTCGGGACGTCAGCGAGCTATACGCCCTGGCCGACAAGTGTGCACGCGCTGAGGAAGGGAGGAAATTCCCCGGAGAAAGCACTGGAGCAGGGGGATCTGACAGCGAGGATGCCACCCCGGCAAAGAAGAACCGGCGGCGCAACAACAGGAAGAAGCAGAACAAAGAGGTGCTGGTCGTTGAGCATTCCGGCAGCGGCGGCGGCGCCTAGCGAGCCAAGGTCAGTAGCTCCGGCAAGGAGGTTGCCGCATGCACCAACTGCCAGGCTGTGGCGGCCGCCGACAAGCAGGACGGCTCCGACAACCAATACTGCAAGATTCACCGCACCAAGGGCCATGACCTCCAGAGCTGCAAGAAAGTCGAGCAGCTTGTCCAGCAGCAAAAAGCTGAGTACGAGCGGCGCGACAAGGAGAGGGCCCAAGGGGGTGCTGGAGAATCCGGCAAGAAGCGCGCCGGACGGGGAGGACGCCGCGGCAAGGCCAAGCAGCGGCAAGGAGACAGGCCTCCCCGCGGCCGCGACAACGATGAAGATGACGACGACGAAGACATGGATGATGTTGAGACCAGTGAACAGGAGTTTCAGAAAGCCACAGAGGTCTTGTGCGTTGACAGCGGTGCTTCTCTGCACACTTCACACCGCCAACTCAAGCAGTGGGCGCGGGAAGTCAGTGCAGCGGAACCACCTGTCGAATCGCGCAAGCTTCTGAAAATGGTCCGGCACGCCTATCATCTTCGACATTGAGGACCACCCTGATCGCACAACTGCGGTCGGGTGCCTGCCGATGTTGGTTTCACCAACTATCCGCAACCTCAAGGTCACTAAGATGTTAGTTGACGGCGGGGCCGGCTTGAACCTGATCTCCTCCGCTGTACTCCAGAAACAAGCATCCCCGACAAGGAAGCAAGCAAAGAGTGGCTGATGTACTTTGATGGTGCCTTTTCGCTGCAAGGCGCCGGCGCTGGTGTGCTGCTTATCGCACCCACCGGAGAGCACCTCAAGTACGTAGTCCAGATGCACTTTCGCAAGGAGCAAGCAACAAACAATACTGCAGAGTATGAGGGATTGCTTGCCGGTCTCAGGATCGCGGCAGACCTTGGGATCAAGAAGCTCATTGTCAGGGGTGACTCACAGCTTGTCGTCCGCCAAGTAAACAAGAATTATCAGAGTCCGTTGATGGAAGCTTACGTTGACGAAGTGAGAAAGCTAGAAGAGCACTTTGACGGCCTACAAATGGAGCATGTTCCAAGAGCTCACAACGCCATTGCTGATGGCCTGTCAAAATGCGCCGCACTTAAGCTACCTGTGGAACCAGGAATATTTGTGCTCAAGCTGACTCAACCGTCCGTAACACCATCAACTGGACAGAGCAAGAAAAGGAAGTTGATTTCTGGTGACTATTTGCCGGCAGAGCTTCCTGAAGCCGCCGCCAAGAAGGTCCCTAAGATCAACGTCGAAGGCGCTGAGGAGCAGTCTGCTCCGGCAAGCCCTAGGGTTTGTTCCGTTGAAGCAGAAGCTCCCGGCAAGCTTGTCGGGGAACGTCAAGCTCCGGCAGAGACACAGCTTCTTGCCGTAGAAGCGGATGTTCCCGCAGCAGCTGAGACCAACACCAAGAGTGCTGAGGAGCAAGATGCTCCGGCAAGCCCTAGGGTTTGTTCCGTTGAAGCAGAAGCTCCCGACAAGTTTTGCCCCGGCAAGCTTGTCGGGGAACGTCAAGCTCCGGCAGAGCCGCAGGTTCTTGCCGTAGAAGCGGATGTTCCCGCAGCAGCAGAGTTGCCTTTAGTCCTTGTTGTCGAGCCACAAGCTCCAACATGGGCGCAGCAGATTGTCCGTTTCCTTCAGACAGGAGAACTTCCCGAAGAGCAAGAAGAAGCGGAAAGAGTAGCCCGGCAGTCAAGTATGTACCAGTTTGTCGACAAGACACTGTACAGAAGAAGACTCAACGGTGTGAAATTGAAGTGTATTCACCGGGAAGACGGACAAAAGCTGTTGGCAGAGATACACGGAGGCATATGTGGTCACCACATTGGCGCAAGAGCACTTGTCGGCAAAGCATTCCGGCAAGGTTTCTTCTGGCCAACAGCCCTCCAGGATGCAACTGCACAAGTAACCAAGTGTGAAGCGTGCCAGTTCAATTCCAAGTAGATACATCAGCCAGCTCAAGCTCTCCAGACGATCCCTTTATCCTGGCCATTTTCGGTCTGGGGGCTCGACATTCTCGGCCCCTTTCCCCGAGCTGTCGAGGGCTTTGAGTACTTGTACGTTGCAATCGACAAGTTCACAAAGTGGCCGGAATTGGAACCAGTGAGGAAGGTGACCACACAGTCAGCCGTCAAGTTCTTCAGGTCGATTGTTTGCCGCTTCGGGATCCCTAACAGGATAATCACCGACAACGGTACACAATTCACGAGCCGCACCTTCATGCAATACGTCCAAGATCTTGGCGCCAAGATCTGCTTCGCTTCTGTTGCTCACCCGAGAAGCAACGGTCAAGCGGAGAGGCAAATGCTGAAGTGCTGCGCGGGCTCAAGACCAGAACTTTCGACAGGCTGCACAAGTGCGGAAGAAACTGGATCGAGGAGCTGCCGGTGGTTCTTTGGTCGATCAGGACGACGCCAAATCGAGCCACTGGACAGACACCTTTCGCTCTAGTCTATGGAGCAGAGGCAGTTACCCCCACGGAACTCGTATACGGGTCACCTCGAGTGCTCGCTTATGATGAGCTCGAGCGAGAGCAGCTGCGGCAAGATGACGCGCTGCTCCTTGAGGAAGACCGTCTTCAGGCTGCTGTGCGAGCTGCTCGCTACCAGCAAGCTCTGCGCCGCTACCATAGCCGCAGAGTCAATGCCAGGAGTCTCGAGGAAGGCGACCTTGTTCTTCGGCGCGTTTAGTCCGCCAAGAATTCCAACAAGTTGACGCCGAAGTGGGAAGGTCCTTACCGGGTGAAGCGAGTCACAAGGCCTGGCGCTGTCCGCCTTGAGACCGAAGATGGCGTACCAGTGAGCAACTCCTGGAACATCGAGCATCTTCGTAAGTTTTACCCGTAAGGCGTGGTTGTCGGACCCTGTCCGGCAACCACCCTTTTGTACAAGTCTTGCCGCTGTTGCATGTAATCCTTTGTACAAAGCCAGGCGCAGACCCTGAGCACAAGTAAATGAAGCGCTAGCACCCCGGGGTTATAGCATGCATGCTAGGTCGAGTCTCGTCCTTGGTTAGGGTTGATAGTGCCTAACATCGGCTAACCCCTAGCTTAGAGGTCGAGTGTCCGTCCCTTTGCTTTTCTTTCGTTCGCAGGGCTCGCATATCCTGGCCAGACCGCTTGAGAACGAAAGGGAGAAGAAGGGCGCGCCGGCACCTGGGCCCCGGCAAGCCAGTGTTGCTGGGGGCTACAAGTACCAAGATTCATCCACGGCAAGCCAGAGTTGCCGGGGGCTGCGATATCAGATAAGTCTTTCGTCCCTCATCATGCATCCTCTTATGGACTGGGGAATGCGAAACCGCGTTTCTTCCCGAAAACTGCCGTGCTCCCTCAACTCTAGGCCCTGGGGGTCGTTCCCGGGGCCAAGTTTGGTCATAGTCGCGGCAGCAATGGGATGAAACGAGGAGGCCGCACCCACCTCGTTCCCGCCTCCGTCAAAGGCGTGAGAAAGGTCGAGCGACGTGGGAAGGCGGCAGGGCCTGTTGCCGGGAGATGAAATGTCTGTTCGAGGGATACCAAGGATTTGCTCCTTGGCGTGGGTTCAACCCGCGAGACAAATAACCCGGCAAGCATCCCCTTTTCATTAAAAAACATCCCACTTAGGTACAGTCCATAGAGGATGAAAAACATGAAAGAGAGGATTACAAGTTTTAGATGCAGCTAAGGCCCGGAGGCTTACAAATTAAAAAGATAAGATGCCCGTAATCCCTTTCCTGTCCCTCTCTTCAGGAGGTAGGTCAAGGAGGCGAAAAGGGCAAAAGGGGCGCCTAGGCGAGCTACGGGTGCCAGAAGACACCAAAACGGACCGCTCCTTCCGCAGCGCCGCGAGCCGCTGCGCCTCGGTCGTCTTCACGGTCTTCCCCTTGTCGGCTTTTGGAGCCATGGCAGAAGTAGTGGAGGAGGTCGACGGCGTTGGTGGTGCTAGTGGCGATGGGGGGCGGAGCGCTGCTCTCTCTCTCTCAGCTTTGGGGAGGCAAGGGAGCGGTGGAGATTTCTGAGAATTGGGAACGACAACGGGCGAGTGGGCCAACTGCCCCTGTTTCCCCTGCTTATAAAGGAGGAGGGGGCGGACGTTCCGCGTTTCCGAATAAAGAAACCCCCACGACCTCTCCCACGACGCCGCATTCAACGCGTGCCGTTCGGGGAGGGCGCGGTGGATACGGAGTGAGATATGCGGCGTGACCTAGGCCGCGCATGCCCGTGCACTGTTTTGGGCCTGGCCCAACAGCGCTTGGCACCGTGTATGGCCCAGGCCCGGGGGCTCCTGTCGGTGTAGTAGAGTAGGGGTACCCTAGTATCCCGAACTTGTGTACGGGCAGTCGCAGCATCCCGCGGCAAGGCTTGCCGAGTGACCGCCAAGACCCTCCGCGGCTACTTTGAAGACCATTCAAGAACAAAGTACTCAAACCAAGGCCCCGGCAAGAGGAGCTGGCCGGGAAGGAAACAAAACCCCGGCAAGAGGAGCTTGCCGGGAAGGCCAACCAAGGCATACCAAGAAAACTTGCCGCGACGCGCCGCGCGTCCCGGCAAGGCCCGGTGAGCGACAAGCTCCCGAACACGACAAGACAATGACCGCGGCAAGGAGCTTCCCGCGGGAAACCCCCACTTCGTGCCCGCGCTCCAGCACACCCGCCAACGTGTCGCTCTAGGACCCTCCCAAGCACACGTGGCAGGAGGCCGTGCAGCTAGGGGTGCGCGGTGGCAAGCAGGCGCTGACAAGATAACCATCGTGGCAGACGGTGGCGTCCCTAGCGGTCCCTTTCGGTACTGTTTAGGCGACACAGACGGGCAATTAATGCCCTTGTCCCCTGCCGCCAGGGTTAGGTATGATACACTGTAACAGGTAGCTGTGCCTACCACAGCACCTTTCCATTTTTGCCCTTTACCTCCGTTGCCACCTGTCGGTAACCCCTTGAGCATATAAAAGGAGGCCCGTGTGCAACGGAGAGGGGGGGGGGTTAGCCAGTTCGAACACTCACGCTCGGTCTTGCTAGCCGCTGGTGTGTACTGTAGCACTCCGCGCTCCCGAGCTAGAAATCAATACAAAACCACAAAGCAGGAGTAGGGTTTTACGCATCCGTGCAGCCCGAACCTGGGTAAATCGCTCGCGTGCTTCGCCTCGATCTGCTCTTTGCACGGCCTCCGCCCCCGCCGAACCGAAAGGGACCCGGTCCGCCGGTCCCATAGGTGCCCGTGGATCAGCACCCCGACACTAGCTATTTTAGCTTGCAAAGATAGATACGAGCTCAAGAGGTTATTAGCTAAATGGAAGCAGCAATCTCTTAATGCTAGAATGAAACCTGACCCTGCTTTTGCTACTTCACCTATCTGTGTTACTGATAAGGATTATGAATTCTCTGTTGATCCTGATATAATTACTTTGGTTAAATCTGATCCTTTTCATGGCTATGAATCTAAAACTGCTGTGGCACATCTTACTAAATTAAATGATATAGCCACCCTGTTCACTAATGATGAGAGAACTCGCTACTTTTATATCCTTAAAATATTTCCGTTCTCATTAAAGGGTGATGTTAAGATATGGTTAAATTCTCTTGATCTTGGTTGTGTGCGTAGTCCCCAGGATATGATTTATTACTTCTCTGCTAAATATTTCCCTGCTCATAAGAAACAAGCTGCTTTGAGGGATATATATAATTTTGTGCAAATTGAAGAAGAGAGTCTCCCACAAGCTTGGGGGAGGCTTCCCCAATTACATAATGCTTTGCCTGATCATTCTCTTAAGAAAAATGAAATACTTGATATCTTTTATAATGGACTAACCGATGCTTCCAGAGATTACCTGGATAGTTGTGCTGGTTCTGTTTTCAGGGAAAGAACACCGGATGAAGCTGAAATTCTATTGAATAGTACGTTGACAAATGAAAATAATTGGACACTTCCTGAGCCAATTCCTGAGCCTATTCCTAAACCAACTCCGAAAAAAGAGGTGTTCTATTTGTCAGTCCTAAAGATATGCAAGAGGCAAAGAAATCTATGAAAAAAAAGGTATTAAAGCTGAAGATGTTAAGAATTTACCTCCTATTGAAGAAATGCATGGTCTTAATTTACCGCCTATTGAAGAAACATATGATCTTAATCCATTACCTACTGAAGAAACACATGGTCTTGATAACCCGACATAGGTAGTAAAGGTAAATTCTCTCTATAGATATGATAAAGCTGAAATCCCATTTACTAAGTTTGCTAGCCCATGCTTAGATGAGTTTGATAAATTTATGGTTAAGCAAGAAGACTTCAATGCTTATTTTGGTAGACAATTGAAATACAATTCAAATATGCTAGAACACTTGGGTGATTATATGGCTAATGTCAAAGGTGAACTTAAACTTATTAGTAAACATACTTCTATGGTTACCACTCAAGTAGAACAAGTACTTAAGGCTCAAAATGATTTGCTCAATGAATTGAATAGTAAGAATAATGATTATGCTGTTAGAGTGGCTACTAGAACTGGTAGAATGACTCAGGAACCTCTGTATCCTGAAGGCCACCCCAAGAGAATTGAGCAAGATTCTCAGAGAAATAATATAGATGCACCTAGTCCTTCAAAAGGGAAGAAAAAGAAAAATGATAGGACTTTGCATGCTTCTAGTGAACCTGTTATTGATACACCTGAGAATCCAAATGATATTTCTATTTCTGATGCTGAAACACAATCTAGTAATGAACCTGAAACTAGTGATAATGTTAATGATAATGTTCATGATGATGCTCAACCTAGTAATGATAATGATATAGAAATTGAACCTGTTGTTGATCTTGATAACCCAGAATCAAAGAATCAACGTTATGATAAGAAAGACTTTGTTGCTAGGAATCATGGTAAAGAAAGAGAACCATGGGTTCAAAAACCCATGCCTTCTCCTCCCAAACCATCCAAGAAAAAGGATGACGAGGATTTTGAGCGCTTTGCTGAAATGATTAGACCTATCTTTTTGCGTATGCGATTAATTGATATGCTCAAAATGAATCCTTATGCTAAGTACATGAAAGAAATTGTTACTAATAAAAGAAAGATACCGGAAGCTAAAATTTCCACCATGCTTGCTAATTATACTTTTAAAGGTGGAATACCAAAGAAACTTGGAGATCCAGGAGTACCAACTATACCAAGCTCCATTAAAAGAAATTATGTTAAAACTGCTTTATGTGATCTTGGAGCCGGTGTTAGTGTTATGCCTCTCTCTTTATATCGTACACTTGATTTGAATAAGTTGACACCTACTGAAATATCTTTGCAAATGGCTGATAAATCAACTGCTATACCTGTCGGTATTTGTGAGGATGTGCCTGTTGTAGTTGCAAACATTACTATTTTAACAGACTTTGTTATTCTTGATATTACCGAGGACGATAGTATGTCTATTATTCTTGGAAGACCCTTTTTGAATACTGCAGCGGCTGTTATTGATTGCACTTAGGGCAATGTCACTTTTCATGTTAATGGTAATGAGCATATGGTACACTTTTCGAGGAAACAACCTCAAGTTCATAGTATCAACTCTGTTGGAAAAATTCCATCAATTATATTTGGAGGTTTTGAATTTCCTCTTCCTACTATCAAGAAGAAATACGATATTCTTATTATTGGGGATGTGCATATCCCCGTTGAGGTAACATAGTGTTATTTGAAATTTCTCCGGTTCCATATTATTCGGAATGAGTTCGTTAACAAGACTTGATCAACCTTGTTAGTGGATTCCTTTTGATGAGCATGAGATGGATGAAACTAGAAGGCACAACCTTCTGTACCCTCTTTCTACTTTCTGTTATTCATTTTAAATAAAATAAAAATAAGTATTTTTCTGTCTGTTATCTGAATTATCCGCGCAATATAAAATACCCCGAAAATAAAAGTTCTCCAAATGCCCTGAAATTTAAATATGATTTTTTCTGGAATATTTGAGAATATTTGGAACTGAGGACACAGCAGGGGGGCATCCACCTGGCCACGAGGGTGGAGGGCGCGCCCTACCCCCTGGGCGTGCCCCCTGCCTCGTGGGCCCATGGTGGCTCTCCTCCACTTATTCCTGCACCCATACACTCCTTCTTCCTCCCACAAACACGAATATCTAGCTCAAGCACGAGTTCAAGCTCATTTTGCTGCCATTTTCGATCTCCTTGCTCATAGCACCTCTCACAAAACTGCTTGGGGGGATTGTTCCTTGGTATGTGACTCCTCCATTGGTCCAATTAGTTTTTGTTCTAGTGCTTTATTCATTGCAAATTTGTGCTGCTTAGGTGACCCTGTTCTTGAGCTTTCATGTCAAATTTATGTGGTCCCAAGTAGTTCTAATGCATGATATAGTCTCTAGGCACTTATAGGAGTTGTTGCTATCAATTTTGTTGAGCTTAACTCACTTTTATTTGAAGTTACTAAAAATTTCAGAATTTTTCAGAAAATAATGAAGAGAATTTTGAGGGGCTCATCGAGCCGAAGCTCGAAGGAAAAACAAAATGAAAAAGCAGAGAGGCCCAAATATAATCCGCCTCGCACCGTGGAGGTTCAGCCGTGTGAATGGCCTTCCGATGATTTCTTGAGAGCAGCCGGGATTTATGATGATTTTTATGAATTGGCTGAGAATGCAGGCCTCACCGCCTTCCTCCACGACCGACGCGAACATTATCTCTTACTCACCAATATCTTTGTGCAAAACTTTTATTTCCATGCTTGGAGCTCACCACCTACGGTGGAGTTTTATTTATATGATGAGCATAAGGAGATGTCACTTTATGATTTTTGTCGGGCTTGTTTGATCCCTTTCGAGGGCACGATAGAGGAACCACATCGCGGCGATGTGGATGGGTTTATTGATACCATCACTGTAGGGGAAACGAGGAAGGTTTCTGATGCACGAATCACTAGCATACATTGACCTGTTTTACGCTACTTTGCAATATTTGCTAGTTGTTGCTTAATTGGTCATGGAAACTGTGGAAACCCTAGTGTTCCTGATATTATTATTTTGTTCCACGGTTTATTCTGTGATAACTCTGTTAGTATGGGCGGTATTATTGCTAAACGGTTAAGTCTGAACCGTACAAAGGGCCCCATCTTTGGAGGCATCTATGCTTCATGCCTAGCTGCACATTTTAACATACCTATTAGGCATTATGAGAAGGAAGAAAAATTGTTGCCCACTGTTTATTTAGATTATAAGAGTATGGTGGCACACGACTTTATTGTTAAGAATAGGGAAGGAGAACTTAAATACAAATTGTTCTTCCATAAACATCATCCTGAGACTATTACCCTGCCTGCTCCTTCCTTGTTTGATTTATCTGCAGGCCAGTACCTTGTTCCGTTAGAGGCTATTCACGCCTACCGTAACCCTTCATCAGCCACAGAGCCAGAGTCGGAACCACAAGTTGATCCTCCACGACAGTCTAATTACCATTGGGATCCGGAGATGATTGCCAACCAGTGGCAATCAGAGTCTTCTTCTTCACAGTATGACCCCAACTATTATTATGGATATCCGCCAGGCTATCCGTGGCCCTAGACCAACTTAGGCCAAAAGCCTAATCTTGGGGGAGTACGTATTTCTCACCGACATTACATTTATGTTCACACACTCATGGCTAGATGTCGGTGCTCATACTTTTTCATTGTAATATCCATGCTAGTTTAATTTTCTTTTTATGCTTTCTTCTTGTGTGTTTAATAAACCTTAAGAAAACAACAAAATAGTTGTAGCTTTTAGTTAGTTTACTTTCCATGCTTGTAGTAGTAATTAAAAAGAAAACCCAAAACGATTTATGTTCTTCTTTTGCTTGTTGGGAGCTTTCCCGTGTAAGTAGTTTTATTTCTTTTCTTTTCTTTGGGGGTCGATAGGAGAAGACCATGATTAAATTTTTGAAGTGGCTCTTATATGCATTATTGTTGATCTGACAAAATAGCCCATATTTCCTCATCTTCTCCTGTTTATTGAATGCTTGCAGATTCCAGCATAGTCCAATGCATGTACACTATTATTATCATTCACATTGTTCGGTCGTGCAAGTGAAAGGCAATTATGACGATATATGACAGACTGACCGAGATGAGAAAAGCTGGTATGAAATCGACCTCTTTTGTTTTTGTAAATATGATTAGTTCATCATTCCTGATTCAGCCTATTATGAATAAACATGTTTGCAATGACAACTAGAGATCATAGTTTCTTGTGCCATGCTTAATTAGCTAGGAGCTTATAATGGTTTACCTTGCATGCCAACATGCTATTAAAATGGTTGTGATGTGGTATGATAGGGTGGTATCCTCCTCTGAATGATTTAAGTGACTTGACTTGGCACATGTTCACGCATGTTGTTGAAACAAAATCAACATAGCCTTCACGATATTTATGTTCATGGTGGATTATATCCTACTCATGCTTGCATTCGGTGTTGATTAATTTTAATGCATGTTCATGACTGTTGTCGCTCTCTAGCTGGTCGCTTCCCAGTCTTTTTCTAGCCTTCACCTGTACTAAGCAGGAATACTGCTTGTGCATCCAACTCCATAACCCCAAAGTTATTCCATATGAGTCCACCATACCTACCTATATACGGTATCTATCTGTCGTTCCAAGTAAATTTGTATGTGCCAAACTCTAAACCTTCAAATAAATATCCTGTTTTGTATGCTCAAATAGCTCATGTATCAACTAGGGCTGCCTATATCTTCCATGTTAGGCGGGTTATTCTCAAGAGGAGTGGACTCCGCTCCTCACTCATGAGAAAATGGCTGGTCACCGGGATGCCCAGTCCCATGCTCAAATCAAATCAAAATAATTGCAAACAAAACTCCCTCTGGGACTCTTGTTAGTTGGAGGCACTCGTTGTTTCGAGCAAGCCATGGATTGATGCTTGTTGGTGGAGGGGGAGTATAAACTCTACCATTCTGTTTGGGAACCGCCTATAATGTGTGTAGCATGGAAGATATTGCCATCTCTTGGTTGTTATGTTGAAAATGAAAGTATACCGCTCAAAATATTATTCACCTCTATTTCAAAACCGAGCTCTGGCACCTCTACAAATCCCTGCTTCCCTCTACGAAGGGCCTATCTATTTACTTTCATGTTGAGTCTTCATCCTCTTATTAAAAAGCACCAGTTGGAGAGCACCGCTGTCATTTGCATTCATTAATGTTAGTTTACATTGAGTATGACTTGATTGGATCTCTTTTACCATGAATTACAATGTCTAGTCAGTCCTTGATCTTTAAAGGTGCTCTGCATTTATGTTTTGCGGTCTCAGAAAGGGCTAGCGAGATACCATCTTGTTATATCATATTATGATGTTTTTGAAGAAGTGTTGTCATCCAAGATTTATTATTATTGCTCGCTAGTTGATTATGCCATTGATATGAGTAAACATGAGGCCTATGCGTTATTGTGAATGTGGTTAGTTCATAATCTTTGCTGAAAACTTGAATGCTGGCTTTACATATTTACAACAACAAGAGCAAACAGAGTTTGTAAAAGTTTTTCTTTATCACTTTCAGTTTGTCAACTGAATTGCTTGAGGATAAGCAAAGGCTTAAGCTTGGGGGAGTTGATACATCTCCGTCGTATCTACTTTTCCAAACACTTTTGCCCTTGTTTTGAGAAACCACCTTTCCCTTTAGGATAAAGGATCATGCTAAAGCTTCAACTGTGGTTCGTAAAAGCAATATTAAAACATATACACCTCCTGAGCAAGTTAAAGTTGAACCTAATATTGCTATTGTTAAAGATCTCTTGCCTGATAGTATAGATGGGCATGTTATTTATTTCTGTGATGAAACTGCTAGAATTGCTAAACCCCGTGATACAGATAAAAACTAGACCTGTGGTAGGTATGCCTGTTATTTCTGTTAAAATAGGAGATCATTGTTATCATGGCTTATGTGATATGGGTGCTAGTGCTAGTGCAATACCTATTGACTTATACAACGAAATTATGCATGACATTGCACCTATTGAGTTAGAAGATATTGATGTCACAATTAAACTTGCTAATAGAGATACTATTTCACCAATGGGAATTGTGAGAGATGTTGAAGTCTTGTGTGGGAAAACTAAATATCCTGCTGATTTTCTTGTTCTTGGTTCCCCATAAGATAGCTTTTGTCCCATTATATTTGGTAGACCCTTCTTAAACACTGTTAATGCCAAGATAGACTGCGAAAAGAATGTTGTTACTATTGGCTTGGATGATATGACTCATGAATTTAATTTCTCTAAATTTAGTAAACAACACCGTGAAGAATAATTTCCTAGTAAGGATGAAATTATTGGTCTTGCTTCTATTGCCATACCTCCTAATGATCCTTTAGAACAATATTTGCTAGACCATGAGAATGATATGTTTATGAATGAAAGAAGGGAAATAGATGAAGTATTCTTTAAACAGGAACCTATGCTGAAACACAATTTGCCTGTTGAAATCCTAGGGGATCCTCCTCCACCTAAGGGTGATCCCGTGTTTAAGCTTAAACCGTTGCCTGATAATCTTAAATATGCTTATCTTGATGAAAAGAAGATATATCCTGTTATTATTAGTGCTAACCTTTCAGAGCATGAAGAAGAAAGATTATTGAAAACTCTGAAGAAGCACCGTGCTGCTACTGGATATACTCTTGATGATCTTAAGGGTATTAGTCCCACTCTATGTCAACATAAAATAAATTTGGAAGAAGATGCCAAACCACTTCGTGATCCTCAACGACATCTGAATCCTAAAATGAAAGAAGTGGTAAGAAAAGAAATACTAAAGCTTCTGGAAGCAGGTATAATTTATCCCGTGGCTGATAGTCAGTGGGTAAGTCATGTTCATTGTGTCCCTAAGAAGGGAGGTATTACTGTTGTTCCAAATGATGAATTGATTCCACAAAGAATTATTACAGGTTATATGATGGTAATTGATTTCTGCAAATTAAATAAGGCTACTAAGAAAGATCATTACCCCTTACCTTTTATCGATCAAATGCTAGAAAGATTATGCAAACATACACATTACTGCTTTCTAGATGGTTATTCTGGTTTCTCTCAAATACCTGTGTCGACTAAAGATCAATCAAAGACTACTTTTACATGCCCTTTTGGTACTTTTGCTTATAGACATATGCCTTTTGGTTTATGTAATGCACCTGCTACCTTTCAAAGATGCATGATGGCTATATTCTCTGACTTCTGTGAAAAGATTTGTGAGGTTTTCATGGACGACTTTTCCGTCTATGGATCTTCTTTTGATGATTGCTTGAGCAATCTTGATCGAGTTTTGCAGAGATGTGAAGAAACTAATCTTGTCTTGAATTGGGAAAAGTGCCACTTTATGGTTAATGAAGGTATTGTCTTGGGGCATAAAGTTTCTGAAAGAGGTATTGAAGTTGATAAAGCCAAGGTTGATGCTATTGAAAAGATGCCATGTCCCAAGGACATCAAAGGTATAAGAAGTTTCCTTGGTCACGCCGGATTTTATAGGAGATTCATTAAGGACTTCTCAAAATTTCTCGGCCTCTGACTAATTTATTACAAAAATATATACCATTTGTCTTTGATGATGATTATGTAGAAGCATTTGAAATACTTAAGAAAGCATTAGTCTCTGCACCTATTGTTCAGCCACCTGATTGGAATTTACCCTTTGAAATTATGTGTGATGCTAGTGATTATGCTGTAGGTGCTGTTCTAGGGCAAAGAGTTGATAAGAAATTAAATGTTATCCATTATGCTAGTAAGACTCTAGACAATGCTCAAAGAAATTATGCTACTACTGAGAAAGAACTTTTAGCAGTTGTATTTGCTTGTGATAAGTTCAGAACTTATATTGTTGATTCTAAAGTAACTATCCACACTGATCATGCTGCTATTAAATATCTTATGGAGAAGAAAGATGCTAAACCTAGACTTATTAGATGGGTTCTCTTGCTACAAGAATTTGATTTGCATATTGTTGATAGAAAAGGAGCTGAGAACCCCGTTGCAGACAACTTATCTAGGTTAGAGAATGTTCTTGATGACCCACTACCTATTGATGATAGCTTTCTTGATGAACAATTAAATGTCATAAGTACTTCTCGTAGTACTCCTTGGTATGCTGATTATGCTAATTACATTGTTGCTAAATTCATACCACCTAGCTTCAAATACCAACAAAAGAAAAAGTTCTTCTATGATTTGAGACATTACTTTTGGGATGACCCACATATTTATAAAGAAGGAGTAGATGGTGTTATTAGACGTTGTGTACCTGAGCATGAACAGGAACTGATCCTACGCAAGTGCCACTCCGAAACTTATGGAGGACACCATGCGGGAGATAGAACTGCACATAAGGTGTTGCAATCCGGTTTTATTGGCCTACTCTCTTCAAGGATGCCTGTAAGTTTGTCCTATCTTGTGATGAATGTCAAAGAATTGGTAATATTAGTAGACGTCAAGAAATGCCTACAAATTATTCACTTGTTATTGAACCGTTTGATGTTTGGAGCTTTGATTATATGGGACCTTTTCCTGCCTCTAATGGATATACACATATTTTAGTTGCTGTTGATTACGTTACTAAGTGGGTAGAAGCTATTCCAACTAGTAGTGCTGATCATAACACTTCTATTAAAATGCTTAAAGAAGTTATTTTTCTGAGGTTTGGAGTCCCTAGATATTTAATGACTGATGGTGGTTCACATTTTATTCATGGTGCTTTCCGTAAAATGCTTGCTAAATATGACGTCAATCATAGAATTGCATCTCCGTATCACCCCCAATCTAGTGGTCAAGTAGAATTGAGTAATAGAGAACTCAAATTAATTTTGCAAAAGACTATCAATAGATCTAGAAAGAGTTGGTCTAAGAAACTTGATGATGCATTATGGGCCTATAGAACTGCATATAAAAATCCTATGGGTATGTCTCCGTATAAACTGGTATATGGAAAAGCATGTCACTTACCTCCCGAACTAGAACATAAGGCATATTGGGCTATTAAAGAGCTCAACTATGATTTTAAACTTGTCGATGAACAGAGGTTATTTGATATTAGCTCACTTGATGAATGGAGAACCCAAGCTTATGAAAATGCCAAGTTGTTTAAAGAAAAGGTTAAAAGATGGCATGACAAAAGGATACAAAAGCGTGAGTTTAATGTAGGTGATTATGTATTGCTATACAACTCTCGTTTAAGATTTTTTGCAGGGAAACTTCTCTCTAAATGTGAAGGCCCCTATGTTATCGAGGAGGTCTATCATTCTGGTGCCATAAAAATCAACAACTTCGAGGGCACAAATCCAAAGGTGGTAAACGGTCAGAGAATTAAACATTATATCTCAGGTAATCCCATAAATGTTGAAACCAATATTATTGAAACCGTAACCCCGGAGGAATACATAAGGGACACTTTCCAGAACGTTTCAGACTCCAAAAAGGAATAGGTATGTGGTACGGTAAGTAAACCGACTCCAAAACAATTTTAAGGCAATATTTCTCCGTTTTGGAATATTTAGAAAAATAGAAAATTAAGTAGCAGTCCGGGAAGGACACGAGGGCCCCACGAGGGTGGAGGGCGCACCCTACGCCCCTGGGTGCGCCCCCTACCTCATGAGCTCCTCGTGTGCCTTCCGGACTCTGTTTTCTTGCATGATACGTATTTTGGTCGATAAAAATTCACTATATAATCTCCCGGGGGTTTTGACTCCCGTATCACGCAAAAATCTCCTGTCTTTGTTTTGAGCTGTTTTCTGTCAGGGTTGTCAAGGCCAGGCACTATGTCGTCTCCCTCCTCCTCCAACCATGAGGGCAACGATGCTTGGCTAATGAAGATAGAGCTGAAGAGAGAAGAACCTATGGAGATCAACAAGGATGAAGGGATCAAGAAAGCCATGGAGGACCAAGTTCCAGCAACAGAAGACACCCTTCAACTGGATCATAATCTTCTTACCCCTGCAGAAATCGAACTTTCAAGATGATTGAGTTGGCTCGTATACAAAATAAGTATCTCACACGTGAAAATATTTTGTTGAAGGAGCATATCATCGCACTCAAGGGCATTATCTGCAAGTTAGAAGACCTCCTACGCTCGATGTGCGACTATCCGTCATCAACAACCCCACCTTCTTCACCAACAAAGGAGACATAATCACATGGGTATGGGCACTCCCCTTGGCAACTGCCAAGCTTGGGGGAGGTGCCTCGGTATCGTACCACAATCACGACTCCTATGTTTACCGTTTTCCTTAGTTCGATCCTATTAGTAGTATTTTGATCTAGTAGAATAAAGTTTATGGCATGATCTAGTTTTGAGTTATGCCTTATGATCTCTCTATGTAATTGAGTCCGTGAGCTATATAATAAAGATTAGTGTTGAGTCAAGGGCTTGATTTTCTTGCTATGATCCCAAATAAAATAAAATAAAATAGAAAAAGAATAAGAAGAAACAAAATTTCATATTGATCTTATTGATAGTAATGACTTCACATAGAAAGAGTGTGATGATTAAAAGTTGTTGGGAGTTGGCAGCCATAGCTTTGGTCATCGTTGCAATTAATAGGAAGTAATAAGGAAAGAGAGGTTTCACATATAAATATACTATTATTGACATCTTTTATGATTGGGAACACTCATCAAAATATGACATGCTAAAGAGTTGATGTTGGACAAGGAAGACAACGTAATGGGTTATGTTTTCTTATATCTGAGATAAAGTATGTTGTCTTGGATCAACCAACATGTTGAGCTTGCCTTTCCCCCTCATGCTAGCCAAATTCTCAGCACCGAGATACTACTTGTGCTTCCAAATATCCTTAAACCAGTTTTGCCATGAGAGTCCACCATATCTACCCATGGATTGAGTAAGATCCTTCAAGTAAGTTGTCATCGGTGCAAAGCAATAAAAATTGCTCTAAATATGTATGATTAGTGTGGGAGAAATAAGCTTTATACGATCTGGTGATGTGGAAGTAATAAAAGCGACGGACTGCATAATAAAGGTTCATATCACAAGGGGCAATATAAAGTGATGTTCTTTCGCATTAAGATTTTGTGCATCCAACCATAAAAGCGCATGGCAACCTCTGCTTCCCTCTGCGAAGGGCCTATCTTTTATTATTATCTTCTACCTTATGCAAGTGTCATGGTGATCTTCAGCTCTCCCTTTTTCATTTTATCCTTTAGCAAGCCCAGCATGTTGGAAAGAACCTGATATATATATCTAATTGGATGTAGGGGGGCATGAGTTATTATTGTTGACATTACCCTTGAGGTAAAAGGTTGTGGGGCAAAACTATAAGCCCCTATCTTTCTCTGTGTCCGATTAAAACTCCGTAACCACAAGTATTGCGCGAGTGTTAGCAATTATGAAAGACTAGATGATAGTTGAGTATGTGGACTTGCTTTTTAAGCTCTGACATAGACTCTTTCTGATGTTATGATAAATTGGAATTGCTTCAATGACTGAGGTTATAGTTTGTTGGTTCTCAATAAGGTTTCTGATTCATACTTTTGCATTGTGAATAGATCATCGCTTGAACATAAGTAATCATATGACACTATCTATGTATGTTGCTGTTATGAGAATAATCATGATGCCCTCATGTCCGTATTTTATTTTTATCGATGCCCCTACCTCTAAACATGGGGACACATTTATTGTTATCGGCTTTCGCTTGAGGACAAGCGAGGTCTAAGCTTGGGGGAGTTGATACGTCCATTTTGCATCATGCTTTTATATTTATTGCATTATGGGCTGTTACTTCACATTATGTCACAATACTTATGGCTATTCTCTCTTATTTTACAAGGTTTACATAAGGAGGGAGAATGCCGGCAGCTGGAATTCTGGGCTGGAAAAGGAGCAAATATTAGAGACCTATTCTGCACAACTCCAAAAGTCCTGAAACTCCACGGAATACCTTATAATAAATAATGAAAAATCCTCACCAAAGATGAAGACCAGGGGGCCCTGATGTCTACTACACAACCTTCTTCTTGTAGACGTTGTTGGGCCTCCAAGTGCAGAGGTTTGTAGGACAGTAGCAAATTTCCCTCAAGTGGATGACCTAAGGTTTATTAGTCCGCAGGAGGCGTAGGATGAAGATGGTCTCTCTCAAGCAACCCTGCAACCAAATAACAAAGAGTCTCTTGTGTCCCCAACACACCCAATACAATGGTAAATTGTATAGGTGCACTAGTTCGGCGAAGAGATGGTGATACAAGTGGTATATGGATAGTAGATAAAGGTATTTGTAATCTGAAATTATAAAAACAGCAAGGTAGCAAGTGATAAAAGTGAGCATAAACGGTATTGCAATGATAGGAAATAAGGCCTAGGGTTCATACTTTTGCTAGTGTAAGTTCCCTCAACAATAATAACATAATTGGATCACATAACTATCCCTCAACATGCAACAAAGAGTCACTCCAAAGTCACTAATAGCGGAGAACAAACGAAGAGATTATGGTAGGGTACGAAACCACCTCAAAGTTATTCTTTCCAATCAATCCATTGGGTTATTCCTATAAGTGTCACAAACAGCCCTAGAGTTCGTACTAGAATAACACCTTAAGATACAAATCAACCAAAACCCTAATGTCACCTAGATACTCCAATGTCACCTCAAGTATCCGTGGGCATGATTATACGATATGCATCACACAATATCAGATTCATCTATTCAACCAACACAAAGGACCTCAAAGAGTGCCCCGAAGTTTCTACCGGAGAATCACGACGAAAACGTGTGCCAACCCCTATGCATAGGTTCATGGGCGTAACCCGCAAGTTGATCACCAAACCATACATCAAGTGAATCACGTGGTATCCCATTGTCACCACAGATACGCACGGCAAGACATACATCAAGTGTTCTCAAATCTTTAAAGACTCAATCCGATAAGATTACTTCAAAGGGAAAACTCAATTCATTACAAGAGAGTAGAGGGGGGAAGAAACATCATAGGATCCAAATATAATAGCAAAACTCGCGATACATCAAGATCGTATCACCTCAAGAACACGAGAGAGAGAGAGAGAGAGATCAAACACATAGCTACTAGTACATACCCTCAGCCCCGAGGGAGAACTACTCCCTCCTCGTCATGGAGAGCACCGGGATGATGAAGATGGCCATCGGAGAGGGATTGCCCCCTCCGGCAGGGTGCCAGAACGGGTCTAGATTGGTTTTCGGTGGCTACGGAGGCTTCTGGCGGCGGAACTCCCGATCTATTATCCGTTCTGGAAGTTTTATGATATGTAGGTATATATGGGTGAAAGGAGTACGTCGGTGGACCGAAGGGGGGGCCACAAGGCAGGGGGCGCGCCCCTACCCTCGTGAGCACCTCCTTCATCTTCTGACGTAGGGTCCAAGTTTATCCGGTAGGTTTCCTTCCAAAAATAACTTCTCCAGTTAATTTCGTTCCGTTTTGACTCCGTTTGATATTCCTTTTCTTCGAAACACTGAAATAGGCATAAAACAACAAATCTGGGTTGGGCCTCCGGTTAATAGGTTAGTCCCAAAAGTAATATAAAAGTGGATAATAAAGCCCAATATTGCCCAAAACAGTAGATAATATAGCATGGAGCAATCAAAAATTATAGATACGTTGGAGACGTATCAGGCCCACACCCTTCTCACGAGGGTGGGGGCGCGCCCCCCTAGGGTGCGCACCCCTACCTCATGGGCCCCCTGGTGGCTCTCCGATGACCATCTTCTCCTATATGAAGTCTTTCGTCAAGAAAAAAATAAGAGGCAACCTTTCGGGATGAAACTCCGCCGCCACGAGGCGGAACCTTGGCGGATCCAATCTAGAGCTCCGGCAGAGCTGTTCTGCCAGGAAAACTTCCCTCCCGGAGGGGGAAATCATCGCCATCATCATCACCAACGCTCCTCTCATCGGGAGAGGGCAATCTCCATCAACATCTTCATCAGCACCATCTCATCTCAAAACCCTAGTTCATCTCTTGTATCCAATTCTTGTCTCCAAGTCCGGGATTGGTGCTAGTAGGTTTCTAGTAGTGTTAATTACTCCTTGTAGTTGATGCTAGTTGGTTTAATTGGTGGAAGATCATATGTTCAGATCCTTTATGCATATTATTACCCCTCTGATTATGAACATGAATATGCTTTGTGAGTAGTTACGTTTGTTCCTGAGGACAAGGGAGAAGTCTTGTTATTAGTAGTCATGTGAATTTGGTATTCGTTCGGTATTTTGATGAGATGTATGTTGTCTAGCCTCTAGTAGTGTTATGTGAACGTCGACTACATAACGCTTCACCATTATTTGGGCCTAGAGGAAGGCATTGGGATGTAATAAGTAGATGATGGGTTGCTAGAGTGACAGAAGATTAAACCCTAGTTTATGCGTTGCTTCGTAAGGGGCTGATTTGGATCCATATGTTTCATGCTATGGTTAGGTTTACCTTAATACTTTTGTTGTAGTTGCGGATGCTTGCAATAGAGGTTAATCATAAGTGGGATGCTTGTTCAAGTAAGAACAGCACCCAAGCACCGGTCCACCCACATGTCAAATTATCAAAGTATCGAACGCGAATCATATGAACGTGATGAAAACTAGCTTGACGATATTCCCATGTGTCCTCGGGAGCGCTTTTTCTTATATAAGAGTTTGTCCAGGCTTGTCCTTTGCTACAAAAAGGATTGGGCCACCTTGCTGCACTTTATTTACTTTTTTTTACTTGTTGCTCGTTACAAATTATCTCATCACAAAACTATCTGTTACCACTTATTTCAGTACTTGCAGAGAATATCTTGCTGAAAACCATTTATCATTTCCTTCTGCTCCTCGTTGGGTTCGACACTCTTACTTATCGAAAGGACTATGATAGATCCCCTATATTTGTGGGTCATCACCCCCTACCTTGCGGGCCCCCTAGAGCTCCTCCGACCTCAACTCCAACTCTATATATTTGCTTTCGTGGAGAGAAAAATCAAAGAGAAGGATTCATCGCGTTTTACGATACGGAGCCGCCGCCAAGCCCTAAAACCTCTCGGGAGGGCTGATCCGGAGTCCATTCGGGGCTCCAGAGAGGGGAATCCGTCGCCATCGTCATCATCAACCTTCCTCCGTCACCAATTTCATGATGCTCACCGCCGTGCGTGAGTAATTCCATCGTAGGCTTGCTAGACGGTGATGGGTTGGATGAGATTTATCATGTAATTGAGTTAGTTTTGTTAGGGTTTGATCCCTAGTATCCACTATGTTCTGAGATTGATGTTGCTAAGACTTTGCTATGCTTAATGCTTGTCACTAGGGCCCGAGTGCCATGATTTCAGATCTGAACCTATTATGTTTTCATCAATATATGAGAGTTCTTGATCTTATCTTGCAAGTCTATAGTCACCTACTATGTGTTATGATCCGTTAACCCCAAAGTGACAATAATCGGGATACTTAACGGTGATGACCGTAGTTTGAGGAGTTCATGTATTCACTTTGTGTTAATGCTTTGGTCCGGTACTCTATTAAAAGGAGGCCTTAATATCCCTTAGTTTCCGCTAGGACGCCGCTGCCACGGGAGGGTAGGACAAAAGATGTCATGCAAGTTCTTTTCCATAAGCACGCATGACTATATTCGGAATACATGCCTACATTACATTGATGAATTGGAGCTAGTTCTGTGTCACCCTAGGTTATGACTGTTACATGATGAACCGCATCCGGCATAATTCTCTATCACCGATCCATTGCCTATGAGCTTTCCATATATTGTTCTTCGCTTATTTACTTTTCTGTTTCTATTGCTATCATCACTACAAAATACCAAAAACATTACTTTTGCTATCATTACCTTTTGCTACCGTTACCACTACTATCATATTACTTTGCTACTAAATACTTTGCTGCAAATATTAAGTTTCCACGTGTGGTTGAATTGACAACTCAGCTGCTAATACTTGAGAATATTCTTTGGCTCCCCTTGTGTCGAATCAATAAATTTGGGTTGAATACTCTACCCTCGAAAACTGTTGCGATCCCCTATACTTGTGGATTATCAATGCATCTTATTCTGCGTTGTTTGACGATAGCATTATAAGATGATCTCTCACTAAATTTCAAGATAAAAGTGTTCTCCCTGAGTGTGCACCGTTGCCAAAGTTCGTCGCGCCGAGACACCACGTGATGATCGGGTGTGATAAGCTCTACATCCATCTACAACGGGTGCAAGCCAGTTTTGCACACGTAGAATACTCGGGTTAAACTTGACGAGCCTAGCACATGCAGATATGGCCTCGGAACACTGAGACCGAAAGGTCGAGCGTGAATCATATAGTAGATATGATCAACATAGTGATGTTCACCATTGAAAACTACTCTATTTCATGTGATGATTGGTTATGGTTTAGTTGATATGGATCACGTGATCACTTAGATGATTAGAGGGATGTCTATCTAAGTGGGAGTTCTTAAGTAATATGATTAACTGAACTTAAATTTATCATGAACTTAGTACCTGATAGTATTTTTTGCTTATCTATGTTGTTGTAGATAGATGGCCCGTGCTGTTGTTCCATTGAATTTTAATGCGTTCCTTGAGAAAGCAAAGTTGAAAGATGATGGTAGCAATTACACGGATTGGGTACGTAACTTGAGGATTATCGTCATTGCTGCACAGAAGAATTACGTCCTGGAAGCACCGCTAGGTGCCAGGCCTGATGCAGATGCTGCTGACAACGTTAAGAACGTTTGGCAGAGTAAAGCTGATGACTACTCAATAGTTTAGTGTGCCATGCTTTACGGCTTAGAACCGGGACTTCAACGACGTTTTGAACGTCATGGAGCATATGAGATGTTCTAGGAGTTGAAGTTAATATTTCAAGTAAATGCCCGGTTTGAGAGATATGAAGTCTCCAATAAGTTCTATAGCTGCAAGATGGAGGAGAATAGTTCTGTCAGTGAGCATATACTCAAAATGTCTGGGTATCATAATCACTTGACTCAACTGGGAGTTAATCTTCCTGTTGATAGTGTCATTGACAGAGTTCTTCAATCACTGCCACCAAGCTACAAAAGCTTCATGATGAACTATAATATGCAAGGGATGAATAAGACTATTCCCGAGCTCTTCGTGATGCTAAAGGCTGCGGAGGTAGAAATCAAGAAGGAGCATCAAGTGTTGATGGTCAATAAGACCACCAGTTTCAAGAAAAAGGGCAAAGGGAAGAAGAAGGGGAACTTCAAGAAGAACGACAAACAAGTTGTTGCTCAGGAGAAGAAACCCAATTCTTGACCTAAGCCTGCGACTGAGTGCTTCTACTGCAAACAGACTGGTCACTGGAAGCGGAACTGCCCCAAGTATTTGGTGGATAAGAAGGATGGCAAGGTGAACAAAGGTATATGTGATATACATGTTATTGATGTGTACCTCACCATAGCTCGCAGTAGCACCTGGGTATTTGATACTGGTTCTGTTGCTAATATTTGCAACTCGAAATAGGGACTACGGATTAAGCGAAGACTGGCTAAGGATGAGGTGACGATGCGCGTAGGAAATGGTTCCAAAGTCGATGTGATCGCCGTCGGCACGCTAGCTCTACATCTACCTTAGGGATTAGTTTTAGACCTAAATAATTGTTATTTTGTGCCAGGGTTAAGCCTGAACATTATATCTGGATCTTGTTTGATGCGAGACGGTTATTCATTTAAATCAGAGAATAATGGTTGTTCTATTTATATGAGTAATATCTTTTATGGTCGTGCACCCTTAAAGAGTGGTCTATTCTTGTTGAATCTCGATAGTAGTGATACACATATTCATAATGTTGAAGCCAAAAGATGCAGAGTTGATAATGATAGTGCAACTTATTTGTGGCACTGCCGTTTGGGTCATATTGGTATAAAACGCATGAAGAAACTCCATACTGATGGACTTATGGAATCACTTGGTACTTGCGAACCATGCCTTATGGGCAAGATGACTAAAACACTGTTCTCCGGAACTATGGAGCGAGCAACAGATTTGTTGGAAATCATACATACTGATGTATGTGGTCTGATGAATATTGATGCTCGCGGCGCGTATCGTTATTTTCTCACCTTCACAGATGATTTGAGCAGATATGGGTATATCTACTTAATGAAACATAAGTCTGAAACATTTGAAAAGTTCAAAGAATTTCAGAGTGAAGTGGAAAATCATCGTAACAAGAAAATAAAGTTTCTGCGATCTGATCATGGAGGAGAATATTTGAGTTACGAGTTTGGCCTACATTTGAAAGAATGCGGAATAGTTTCGCAACTCACGCCACCCGGAACACCACAACGTAATGGTGTGTCTGAACGTTGTAATCGTACTTTACTAGATATGGTGCAATCTATGATGTCTCTTACTGATTTACCGCCATCATTTTGAGGCTATGCTTTGGAGACGGCTGCATTCACGTTAAATAGGGCACCATCAAAATCTGTTGAGACGACGCCTTATGAACTTTGGTTTGGCAAGAAACCAAAGTTGTCATTTCTTAAAGTTTGGGGCTGCGATGCTTATGTGAAAAAGCTTCAACCTGATAAGCTCGAACCCTAATTGGAGAAATGTGTCTTCATAGGATACCCAAAGGAAACTATTGGGTACACCTTCTATCACAGATCCGAAGGCAAGATATTCGTTGTTAAGAATGGATCCTTTCTAGAGAAGGAGTTTCTCTCGAAAGAAGTGAGTGGGAGAAAAGTAGAACTTGATGAGGTAACTATACCTGCTCCCTTATTGGAAAGTAGTTCATCACAGAAATCTGTTTTTGTGACTCCTACACCAATTATTGAGGAAGCTAATGATGATGATCATGTAACTTCAGATCAAGTTACTACCGAACCTTGTAGGTCAACTAGAGCAAATCCGCACCAGAGTGGTACGGTAATCCAGTTCTGGAGGTCATGTTACTTGACCATGATGAACCTACGAACTATGAGGAAGCGATGATGAGCCCAGATTCCACAAAATGGCTTGAAGCCATGAAATCTGAGATGTGATCCATGTATGAGAACAAAGTGTGGACTTTGGTTGACTTGCCCGATGATCGGCAAGCCATCGAGAATAAATAGATCTTCAAGAAGAAGACAGACACTGACGGTAATGTTACTGTCTATAAAGCTCGACTTGTTGCGAAAGGTTTTTGACAAGTTCAAGGAGTTGACTACGATGAGACCTTCTCACCCGTAGCGATGCTTAAGTCCGTCCGAATCATGTTAGCAATTGTCGCGTTTTATGATTATGAAATTTGGCAAATGGATGTAAAGACTGCATTCCTGAATGGATTTCTGGAAGAAGAGTTGTATATGATGCAACCTGAAGGTTTTATTGATCCAAAGGGAGCTAACAAAGTGTGCAAGCTCCAGCGATCCATTTATGGACTGGTGCAAGCCTCTCGGAGTTGGAATAAACGTTTTGATAGTGTGATCAAAGCATATGGTTTTATACAGACTTTTGGAGAAGCCTGTATTTACAAGAAAGTGAGTGGGAGCTCTGTAGCATTTCTAATATTATATGTGGATGACATATTGCTGATTGGAAATGATATAGAATTTCTGGATAGCATAAAGAGATACTTGAATAAGAGTTTTTCAATGAAAGACCTCAGTGAAGCTGCTTATATATTGGGCAACAAGATCTATAGAGATTGATCAAGACGCTTAATTGGACTTTCACAAAGCACATACCTTGATAAAGTTTTGAAGAAGTTCAAAATGGATCAAGCTAAGAAAGGGTTCTTGCCTGTGTTACAAGGTGTGAAGTTGAGTAAGACTCAATGTCCGACCACTGCAGAAGATAGAGAGAAAATGAAAAGTGTTCCCTATGCTTCAGCCATAGGCTCTATCATGTATGCAATGCTGTGTACCAGACCTGATGTGTGCCTTGCTATTAGCTTAGCAGGGAGGTACCAAAGTAATCCAGGACTGGATCACTGGATAGCGGTCAAGAACTTCCTGAAGTACCTGAAAAGGACCAAGGATATGTTTCTCATTTATGGAGGTGACAAAGAGCTCATCGTAAATGGTTACGTTGATGCAAGCTTTGACACCAATCCGGACGATTCTAAATCGCAAACCGGATGCGTGTTTATATTAAACGGTGGAGCTGTCAGTTGGAGCAGTTCTAAACAGAGCGTCGTGGCGGGATCTACATGTGAAGCGGAGTACATTGCTGCTTCGGAAGCAGCGAATGAAGGAGTTCATATCCGATCTAGGTGTCATACCTAGTGCATCGGGTCCAAAGAAAATCTTTTGTGACAATACTGGTGCAATTGCCTTGGCAAAGGAATCCAGATTTCACAAGAGAACCAAGCACATCAAGAGATGCTTCAACTGCATCTGGGATCAAGTCCAGGTGGGAGACATAGAGATTTGCAAGATACATACGGATCCAAATGTTGCAGACCTGTTGACTAAGCCTCTTCCACGAGCAAAACATGATCAGCACCAAGGCTCCATGTGTGTTAAAATCATTACTGTGTAATCTAGATTATTGACTCTAGTGCAAGTGGGAGACTGAAGGAAATATGCCCTAGAGGCAATAATAAAGTTATTATTTATTTCCTTATTTCATGATAAATGTTTATTATTCATGCTAGAATTGTATTAACCGGAAACATAATACATGTGTGAATACATAGACAAACATAGTGTCACTAGTATGCCTCTACTTGACTAGCTCATTGATCAAAGATGGTTAAGTTTCCTAACCATAGACATGAGTTGTTATTTGATCAATGATATCACATCATTAGAGAATGATGTGATTGACTTGACCCATTCCGTTAGCTTAGCACTTGATCGATTGTTTACTGCTATTGCTTTCTTCATGACTTATACATGTTCTTATGACTATGAGATTATGCAACTCCCGAATACCGGAGGAACACTTTGTGTGCTACCAAATGTCACAACGTAACTGGGTGATTATAAAGGTGCTCTACAGGTGTCTCCGATGGTACTTGTTGAATTGGCATAGATCAAGATTACGATTTGTCACTTCGATCGTCGGAGAGGTATCTCTGGGCCCTCTTGGTAATACACATCACTATAAGCCTTGCAAGCATGATAACTAATGAGTTAGTTACGGTATGATGTATTACGGAACGAGTAAAGAGACTCGCCGGTAACGAGATTGAACTAGGTATTGGGATACCAACGATCAAATCTTGGGCAAGTAACATACCAATGACAAAGAGAACAACGTATAGTGTTGTGCGGTTTGACCGATAAAGATCTTCGTAGAATATGTAGGAACCAATATGAGCATCCAGGTTCCGCTATTGGTTATTGACCAGAGACGTGTCTCGGTCATGTCTACATAGTTCTCGAACCAGTAGGGTCCGCACGCTTAAAGTTCTCTGATGATCGGTTTTATGAGTTTATATTTTTTGATGTACCGAAGGTAGTTCGGAGTCCCGGATGTGATCATGGACATGACGAGGAGTCTCGAAATGATCGAGACATAAAGATTTATATATTGGAAGCCTATATTTGGATATCAGAAGTGTTCCGGGTGGAATCGGGATTTTACCGGAGTACAGGGGGTTACCGGAACCCCCCCTCGGGTTTAATGGGCCAAGATGGGCCTTAGTGGAAGAGAGGAGGGGTTGCTAGGGCAGGCCGCGCGCCCCTCTCCCTCTAGTCCGAATTGGACAAGGAGGGGGGCGGCGCCCCCCTTTCCTTCCTCTCTCCCTCCTCCTTCCTCCTTCTCCTACTCCAACTAGGAAAGGAGGGAGTCCTACTTCCGGCGGGAGTGATAACCCGCAAGTATAGGGGATCGCAACAGTTTTCGAGGGTAAAGTATTCAACCCAAATTTATTGATTCGATACAAGGGGAGCCAAATAATATTCTCAAGTGTTAGTAGCTGAGTTGTCAATTCAACCACACCTGGAAACTTAGTATCTGCAGCAAAGTATTTAGTAGCAAAGTAATATGATAGTGGTGGTAACGGTAGCAAAAGGTAACAGTAGTAAAAGTAATGTTTTTGGTATTTTATAGTGATGATAGCAATAGCAATGGAAAAGTAAATAAGCGAAGAACAATATATGGAAAGCTCGTAGGCAATTCATCAGTGATGGAGAATTATGCCGGATGTGGTTCATCATGTAACAATCATAACCTAGGGTGACACAGAACTAGCTCCAGTTCATTGATATAATGTAGGCATGTATTCCGAATATAGTCATACGTGCTTATGGAAAAGAACTTGCATGACATCTTTTGTCCTACCCTCCCGTGGCAGTGGGGTCCTTACGGAAACTAAGGGATATTAAGGCCTACTTTTAATAGAGTACCGGAACAAAGCATTAACACATAGTGAATACATGAACTCCTCAAACTATGGTCATCACACTACAAAAAAAAGACACATCCGTGACATTTTGGGCCAAACGAATTTTTTTCTGTCATACATATGACACTTCTATGACGATAATTGTGACAAAACCCGGTATCAACATAGATGTGGTGGGCTCCTACTTCTATGACAAAAAATCATGACAAAAAATGGGCTTTTTGTCCTGGGCGAGCCGGAGACGCAGCTGCATGACATTCTTTGGGCCATCCATGACGGAAAAAACCATGGTAGAAGCGAGGGTGAGGAAAATTTCGGGGAGTTCCCGGTTACGGTGAGAGGTCGGGGCCGAGCGATGCGCGTTTCTCTCGTACACGTACACGCGTGTGTGCGAGGCGTTGGCTCTAACTAAACCTGAGCGAGGCGTTGGGCTCTAACTGAACCCGAGCGATTGCAGGCTACACGTTACTGAACCCGAGCGATCGATCGATGGCTGTTAACTGAACCCGATCGAGCAATTCCTTTGCTACTGCTGCTAACTGAAGCCGATCGATGTTGCCTCTGGATGAACAGTGAGCATTGCGGGGGGGGGGGGGGTGGATGAACAGTTCCTGGTGGGGGTGGATGAACGGGACCCCGTGGTGCCGATCGATCGAGCCGGTTGGGGCTGGATGAACAGGACCCCGTGGAGGGCTGGATGAACAAGACCACCCCGTGGAGGGCAGGATGAACAGTAGATGGTGGAGGGCAGGATGAACAGTAGCCCGTGGAGGGGTGGTTGAACAGGAGCCCCTAGAGAGGGCTGGTTGAACAATAGCCGGTGGAGTAGCGCGCGGTGGAGGCTGGATGAACAGGAGCCCGTGGATGAACAGTCGCAGGTGGAGGCTGGAGGAGGTCGACGGTGGATGAACAGTAGCTCGTGGAGGCTGGAGGGGGTCGACGGTGGAGATGCACAGTATCCCGTGGAGTCCCGTTTTGCGGTACGCCACACCCCTCCCAATGAACGAGACCCCCGTTTCGACCGTAGGAGGTCTGTTTCGTCCGTTTTGCGGTACGCCACACCCCTCCCGATCAACAGGAACCCCGTTTCGACCGTAGGAGGTCCGTTTCCTCCATTTTGCGGTACGCCAGACCCCTCTCGATCAACAGGACCCCGTTCCGAACGTTGGAGGTCCGTTTCCTCTGTTGTGTGGTACGCCAGGCCTCGTTTCCATCGCCTGTTCCGTTCAAGCCCTCCCGATGAACACGACACATTCCGTTGCCTCCCCATGAACACGACTCATTCCGTTGCCTCCCCATGAACACGACGACGACGCTGTTTCTCCGTTCCGACCCAGCCATGTATACGAGCCCTGGCCGTACGTATGCGCGAGTAGGCGTTCGAGACCCCGCCCGTATGTACACATACGTGGCCGTATTTTCTTTCTTGCACCCTGGCCGCTGTACGTACGTGTAAATGCTACGTGCGCGCCTCTACTACGACACGTGCGCGCCTCTACTACTAGACGTGCGCGCCTCTACATCGACCAGTATGTACGTACATGTTCGCGACCAGAATGACAACGCTATGTACGCTTCGACCAGGTGGGTCCCGACTGTCAGGCACTTCCTTGCCTGCGAAGATGTAGCTGGTGGGTCCCAGCAGTCAGGGGGCGAATCGTTTTTTTTTGCCCGGACGCACTTCCTTGCGTGCGAAGATGTAGCTGGTGGGTCCTAGCAGTCAGTGGGAAATGTTTTTTTTGCGAAATACGGTGGCCCGTCTAGTGGGTCCCGCTGTCAGGTGGAGGAATAATTATTTTGCACGTAATCAGGAGGCACTTCCTTGCTGCGGCCGTGGACCCAGCTGTCAGCCTCTCCACGTACAGTCCACGTCCGATGGAAGCCGTTCCTTGACCATGTTGACCACGCCGCGCCGAGAGCACCAGGGCGGTGGACGACGGCGAGGCCTAGGAATGGGACGATGTGGAGCCGGGGAAGACGCGGCAGTGGATGCCCACGCGTAGAGGAGTATGAGGGTTCACTGGTTCGCTGCGGTGTGAGGCTGCCGTCGCCGCAGAATAACAGGGGGTGTGGGTGAGTAGAGGGATGGCCTGGCCAGCGGTGGGAGTAGTAGGGGCGGTGAGGCCTCCGCCGCATCACAGCCGGCCACGGGAGGCAGGAGCACGAGGCACGACCAGCGCTGGTTTGGGCGGCTGGAGCAAGAAGACTAGAGGTTGAAGAAGCACTACGGCCGTTGGATGGACATCGTACGGTCACTAGAGCTAGAATCGTGCATATTGACTAAGTTGACAAAGCCCTCCGTTCCCGTCAACTTAGTAGGCCCACAAGTCAGCCTGCCACTATACTGGGTCCCAGCTAACAGGGGGAGTATCCATTTTTTTTGTGCGTAATAAGGAGGCACTTCCTTGCGTGCGAAGATATAGCTGGTGGGTCCGAGCTGTCAGCGGCGGTAATGTTTTTTTCGCGAAATACAGAGGCCCTTTCAGTGGGTCCCTGATGTCAGGTGGAGGAATCATTATTTTGCGCGTAATAAGGAGGCATTTCCTTGTGTGCGGCCGTGGACCTAGCTGTCGGCCTCTCCACGTAAAGTCCACTTCAGATGCATGTCGGTCGTTGACCACGTTGACCAGGCCGCACCGAGAGCACCAGGGCGGTGGACGACGGCGAGGCCTAGGAAGGGAACGACACGGAGGCAGGGAAGACTCGGAAGTTGTTTCCCACGCGGAGGGGAGTACGACTATACGAGGGTTTACTGGTTCGTCTGCCGTCGCCGGAGAATAATAGCATGTGTGGGTCAGTAGAGGGATGGCTAGGCCAGTGCTGGGAGTACGGTGGGGCGGTGAGGCCTGCGTGGCAGCAGAGTCGGCCGCGGGGAGGAGGGAGCAGGCAGTCCCGCCAGCGCCTGTTTGAGTGGCTGGAGCAGGAAGAGCAGAGATTGAAGAAGCACGACGGCCGTTGGATGGCCATCCAACAGTCACTGCTTGTGCGTCAACCTTTTTTTAGGAAAGCCTCAAATCTGTGGAAAACAGCATACAACCCATCTGCCATTATTTCTAATAATTTACAGCCCATTTGCTAATTATTAAGGTTTTTTGGAGCCCATATTCTTTTTGTTAGCATTACTGATGGGCCATTTTCTCGGCCAGCCAAATGAAAGCTCTCCTCGTCTTGAAAGATTTGCAGCCCAACAGGCCTGACAAAGTGACTTACCTAGCAAATCACAAAAAACTGGGCTGTGGCCGTGGACCCAGCTGTCAGCCTCTCCACGTACAGTACTCTTCCGATGGAATGTCGTTGACCATGTTGACCACACCGTGCCGAGAGCACCAAGGCGGTGGACGACGGCAAGGCCTAGGAAGGGGACGACGCGGAGCCGGGGAAGATGCGGCAATGGATGCCCACGCGGAGAGGAGTACGAGGGTTCACTGGTTTGGCTGCGGTGTGAGGCTGTCGTTGCCGCAGGGCCTGGCTAGCGATGGGAGTAGTAGGGGGTGATGAGGCCTCATCGGCAGCACAGCCGGCCACTGGAGGCAGGAGCAGGCGGTCTCCCCAGTGCTGGTTTGGGCGGCTGGTGCAAGAAGAGCAGCGATTGAAGAAGCAGCAGGACCGTTCGATTAAAATCCAACGGTTAATGCTGCTAGAATCGTTTGTTGACTAAGTTGACAAGCCCTGCGTATGCGTCAACTTAGTAGGCCCACAGGTCAGCCTCCCAACCGGTGCGCCCCAGATGTCAGTGGGAGGAATCATTTTTTTCGCGTAATAAGGAGGCAGTTGATTGTGTGCAGCCAGGCCAGCGGAGGGAGTAGGGTGGGCCGGGGAAGCCTGCACGGCATCACAGCGGGCCACAAGAGGAGGGAGCAGGCAGTCCCGCCGGCGCTAGTTTAGGCGGCTGGAGCAGGAAGATCAGAGATTGAAGAAGCACGTCGGCCGTTGGATGGACATCCAACACTAACTGCTGCTAGAATCGTGTGTTCACTGACAAAGCCTTGCGTAAACAAGTCAGCCTCGAAATCTGTGGCGTGTACATCCCATTTGCTATTATTTTTATAATTTTTACTCATTTTCTAATTCATATGGAATTTATTGCAGCCCGTTTTCCATTTTTAGAATTGCTGGCCATTTTCTGGTCAGTACCAGGGTTAAAAAATTAACTAAATATGTGGGAAATTTTGAAAATTCGCAAATTTTTGCTAGGGAACAAAATATTCTTAATCCAAAAATTATTAGCCATACTAAAACAAATTTAAAAATAAATTAGTACTATGTCATGTTAAATCCAATGAAATACGTATAAGATATCAGTGAAGAACAAAAACAAAAAAAGAAACTTATATCCCATTTGCTATAATTTTTTTGGAATTTTCAACCCCTTTTGATATTACTTTTAACAGACATTGAGCATACTCTTAAGCCAGGCCAGAATGCATCCCTCCTCATCTTGAAAGATTTGCATCCCAGTAATTCGGAGAAAACAAATAGGCCTAGCTTGGGTATTCTTCAAAAAGAAATACTGGGCTACCTGTTTCCCCAAAGAACTGGTGCATGAGCATTTAGCTTTATTTATTTACTTATTTACGTTTAGGGGACCATGAGCATGTACCTGGGCCGGATTCATGTGAGAGCCTCCCTTCCAGTTAATTATGGGCTTCTCTATTGGGCCTTCATCAATGGGCTGCATGTTATCAACAAGTGGAAAATGTGTTCCGAGTTTCAAAAAAATGTGTTCCGTACGATAAATAGTATGCGCTACGTACGGTACGGGGCACTAAAGGATCGAACCGTGCAACGACTTCCAAAACATTGTGTTTGTCATTCTAACAACACATTTAATCAACCAATAGACGAAATATACTACTGATTGTACATTGAAAACAGCAGCAGCAGCAACCAGGGCTGGGGTGCAACAGAAGCAGTAAGCAGGCCAGAAGAGTGAAGACGCAGCTCTCTCTTCCAAACCAAACATCAGCCATCATTACAAAAGGGCTACCAAAAAAGAACAAGTGTATGCATCAAACTAAATAAAGATCCTACTACACCAAGTGTACGCATCTAACTAACTGGCTCAGTTAGATGCTACTATTTATTAAGCTGTGGAGATTGGCTGACGGCTTGAACCAGATGGGTGCCTGACGGGGGAAACTCCAGCCTGCAGGTCGAAGTCTGATACTTGCGACCCTCTCTCCTACTTTGGGCTGCAGAGCGTGGCGACACATATCAGGGTATGGTACATGCAGAGACGCATGGTACGCTGTGTACACACAGTTTTGCCTGATGAACAAAACCGCGCTGCCATCATGATCCTTGCCGTCGGTTATCTCCTGGTTAATCGGATAATTCAGTCCAACAAACAGAGAGCGTGTACCAAGGCTAATTACCAGCCTCAAGTCAAAAATTCCTGAAGGCCCAGAGAAGCTGGGATCCTGCTCAAAGACCTTGCAGTGACTGTGATTGTATTCCGCGAAACAACACGTCCGATACATGCGAACGATCATCAATCTTTCGCCATCGTCTGATCGAGCCAGGAACCACCTGAAACTGCCATGCCGCTTTTCTTTGAAAGGTTCTGGGATTAGGAAGGGTAGGGACACCAGGCGGCCTACAACATCATATCAAGTTGGAGTCAAATAAAAAAGGGCTCTTGGTTTAGTCAATCTTAAGAACACCATGTTATGAGCATGAATATTTTTTTCAGCAAATGTTGACAGTAATATAAGCAAGCCATCATGATATCATAGGAAAGTAACATACTGCTGTAACAGCCGTTTGTAGCGATGACTGGAGTAGGCCAGCAATACGTCCAACCATAGAAGGAGTCGACAGCATAAATGAAGCCCTTGTGTTCAATGGCATCAGAGAACCATGGAGGATGTATGATCCTGCGATGGACGTGCAGATTTATCCACTTACCGCAATGACCTGTCAGATAGGCGAGACCGCAGTTGAAGAACACAATTAGCCCGAAGTCTTTATAATTCGTAGATCTTGTGGGCACTTGGCAGATTACAACCTTGAGCAAATCAAACTTGGTATCATGTTGGCTACTGTAAGATTCTGAGTATTCTGGGCCGCAGTGCCAAAGCAGTGCAGTGTTAATCGAAGGAAGGGGGATCAATCGCCGGGTGTAGACCTCCATGAGCATCGAGCTGCCGCGATCGTCGACGAGCACCATCCAAGACGTGTTCATGCCGACCCAGTACATACCATTAATGTAGTTGAGGCTGACGGGGATCAGATCGCAGTCAAGGGGGTTGATGCTCGCCACCCTACGATCGTTATGCTGCGTGACACGCCGTTTCTGAAGATCAGGCGGCATCAGCAAGCAAGGAGCTGTCTTAAAAAGCTCCGGCCTGAGGGCTTTGAGTAAACGGTACAGCCCCGACGAGCACGCAGCGAGCGGCATGGTACTGAGATTGTCCACACGCGAAACAATGAGCTTGATTACCTCTGTGGGGAGCGAATTCTAGCCACTCTTTCGGCGGACGCTGCTTGGTTCTGCCATTGTTAGTGCTTGGGTTTCGGACGAGGGGGGGAGGCGCCTTAGCGGGGATGGAAGATTGGACGAGATTACGTGCGGACAAAGATGGAGAAGCAAATATGTGCTGCAGGAAGTGGACAGGTGATGATGACTACAGCACGCCGCTTGACTTACGAGTCACATACCAGCAGCGTACGGTCATGTCGATGCCAGACAACTTGCTTGAGTGATCACAGTACTGGTACTCCCTACAATGTTATGCCCTAACTTGCTTGAGTAGAGTAGTAGAGTAGGACTCTGATCTACTACTAGCACCGGAGGAGTAGTATATTCTAATCTAAAATAGTTACAAACTTCAATGCCCGAGCGTGGAACAACTACGAACTGTGCTCAAAGACCGTGTCTACATGGTTTTTGGACATGGGCGACAACCTCAACGCCAACGGTGCTACTCCCGTTGCACCGTATGTGTTTCTGTCCTTCCTGCTCGAAATCATGGTAAAATTCATGTTTCTACTCTGTATCCTACTACTATGCTAGCCCACATGATTAGTTGCGAACGACGACTTCTTCCCCGACCTCGGCAACCTCATCCTTGATGACATGGGCGACAACGTCAACGCCGGCAACCAGTGAGATACAGGGTGTAGGAAGCGCTTTGGGAATTTGCATGCCTTTCCAACCAGTGAGATACTTCGTACAAAGTACGACAGAGAAATAACAACAGAGAAGGAAGCTAAAAGTAAACAATCAAATGAGCATTTTTGCATTTGTTTTGCATTGAATCGTTTCACAAGCTTGACTAGTGCTATTTTTCTACTTTTACAAAAACCGCATTGTAATGTTAAAACGTGCATTTGCACGTACATAAGTAATAGTAGTACTCCCTCCGTCTAGGTGTATAAGCCTTCCCTCCTTCTTGGTCACTGTGCACAACTAAAGATGTCTTATTGACCTGGACGGAGGGAGTAGCACAGTCTGCAAGCATATATCGAGAGAGACGTGTAGTGCGATAGTGGAAAAAAAATTATATGAGACCATGTCTCACGGTTAGTAGGTGAGACCCATCCTAATGGATGACACGTGACATTCACAAATCACAAAGCATCTAATCTCTCCCCCCTGATTTTAAGTGGGGGTGGGGGATGCTTTGTGATTTGTGAATGCCACGTGTCATCCATCAGGATGGGTCTCGCATGAGACCTGGTCTCATAGAATTCTTTTCCTGCGATAGTATATAGTAAAGTTTGTGCTATATGCACGTACTTGCAAAATGCGTATGAATACACAAGGTTTCCAAACTTTCCCTTTTACATACTTAATTAAGGACGCTAAAAATTCCTGAACGTTCGGGATTTATCATTTGCGTCCCAAAACTAATGAGATCGCCTTACGAAACAAAAATTATACTCCTCCTAAAAGCCACGGCGCTCGCAGGAGCGCTTGCGGTGCGCCACGAGTGCCCTGGTGCGCGGCCGTTTCCCAGCGCGCCGACACAACGCCTCTTCCTCAGCCTCGCAACTCGCGAGGTGCTGATTGGCGGCTTGCCGGCGGGCGAGCGCGATCTCACCGGTGTGGTGATCCGGCGCCAATAGGTACTCCTCCTCGCTGGAAGCGTGCACCCGGTCCACGTATCGCCAAGCGTAGATGAGGCGCTTGGGCCCGACTGCACTCAGGGCATCGGCACGGGCGTCCTCTGCCACCCTCACGGCCCTCGCACGAGCCTTCTGCCAAAGAGCCAATTGCCTAACTCTCTCGGATGCGACATAGGCCTCCCAGGCAGCTTGTTCTACGGTGCGCTTCTCTTCCTCGGCCTTCTTCTCCGCCTCTATTTTGGCGTGCTCTGCTGGAGGCAAAGCCTCCCACAAGGCGACATCCATTTCTTTCCAAAGCTCCTCAAGGCTGGGGGGGCTCGACGGGCGGCGCGACGTTCTCCTCATAGTAGGGAGCCGACGCATCCTCCGACGCGCGTGCTGGCGAGATTGGGAACACCGACGCGTCCACCTCAATGCGTCGTGGCGAGGAGCGGAACACCGACGCGTCCTCCTCGACTAGTGGCGGCGAGGAACGGAACGACGACGCGTCACGTAGTGGCGAGGAGCGGAACACCGACGCGTCCTCCTCGACTAGTGGCGGCGAGGAACGGAACGACAATGCATGACCATCCGCGCGGTGCAGCGAGGGGCTCCTAGGGCTTGGGAGGGGCGATGCCATGGTGGTCGACGTGAGAGGGAGGGGGAGGAGATAGCGATGAACGTGAATGTGAGGGGGAGGAGATAGCGATGTCGTGGGAGGCGCAGTATTTATAGCGAGCAATGGCACACCTACGTAAGATATGGACTGAGCTGCACTGACTTAACTGCCGGTCCAGTTGCGTCGCTGACATGTGGGCCAGACCCCTGTTGGGCCCATATGTCAGTGACCGAATGCACCTGCAGTTAAGTAACAGCTACGTGGGCATATTTGTTGGAGTAAATTACGAGGGAGTGAAGGGGTGGAAATATTGCTGGTCACAACGGATTGGACGAGCGTGGGGGGAGGAGAGTCATGCATGCAGATTTTTTCACACGGGGTGGAGTGGTGGCACCGCCGGAGGGAGAAGGAGAGTTTGGCAGGCATATTGTTTCCACACATGGAGAGAAAAAAATTTGGAGACGAACGGGCTTCCTGCAGGTATGGGGAACGGTGCATAATAAGTCATCTTGCATGCCGGGCTAGGTATAGTCTCAAGTCATTAAAAACAAACATGCCCCACACATGTTCATATTTCAAGGTGCACTAAATTATTGCATGCGATGATTAAGGCTGGCCATAATGGTGGTATCTTAGCTGGTATCATGCACACGGGAATAGCAAACATGCTGATGTGGCAAAGAATTAAAGAAGAGAGGGGGGTTAGAGTAACTAGAGTTCATGCATGCATTGGTAAACACATTTTTTGTGGAGAACGACAACACTAGTTGAGTACTTTTGCAGACTTCAAAAACTATTCCACAATGTGTTAACATTCACAATGTCAAATCAATATTTTTACACTCATTATAAAACGTAGTTCTTATACTCCCTCCTTCCATCTATATAGGGCCTAATGCATTTTTTGAGGCTAACTTTGACCAAATGTTAGAGCAATAATATATGACATGCAACTTACACAAAGCACATCATCAAATTCGTATGTGAAAGGAGCTTTCAATGATATAATTTTCACATTATGCATGTCATGTAGTATTAATTTTATCAATAGTCAAAGGCGGTCTTGAAAAACGCATTAGGCCCTATATAGATGGAAGGAGGGAGTACTCATTATAATCAGTACTCCTCTGTCTAGGTGAGCAAGTCATCTTAGATTGTGCACTGTGACCAAGGAGGAGGGGAAAACGAGAGATCTTAATGTTTATTTGCTAATTAATAGCATTGCATGCAATGAACTAACCACTGCATGTCGTGTTTGGTAGTCTCAAGTCATTAAAAGCATGCACACCCACATCTCCTATTGGTTGATATGTCAAGAAACAAGAAACGAGGTAGAAGTTAATGCACCACGCCTAAGTGTTTTGGGAGTATTGTAGATATTGATATTTTTAGTATAAATTTGGTCGTGGGATTTCATTGATGCCTGTCAAAGCATTGACAGGTCTGCTATGCGTGACCTGAAGATGAAAGCGTTGAGCATCTCGAAGTTGATCAACAATCTTCAGTTGTCAAAGATTAGTTGATCGGCCAATAAGGTGGCACACTTAATCGCTAAGTATAGCTTTGACAATAGATTAGATGGTATTCTTGTAAATAATGTACCTCCCTATGTGGTGAATATTGTATCGAATGAGTGTACTGGTATGGCTGGTTAATTAATATAAGGTGGTGTTCAAAAAAGTATAAATTTTGTCAAACACTTTGCAAACGGTTGACGGGAATAAAAAGGACCAAAGGGAGTATCATGCATGCGGAGTAGGCAAAAAATTGCTTGTCTAAAAAAGGCAAAAAAATTGCTCATTTATAGCCGGTCGAAGTCTCAAAGGGCGCGACCGCGCGAGGGAGGCGAAGGTTGTGGGAGGCGCGACGTTTGACGGAATTAAGTGAAGTTACATCCACGCGCCGGCATGGCGTGCGAACAGGCAGAAGCTATACCGTCAGGCCTACGATATGGGTCTAGTAGACATGACATCTAGTGGGTCCCGCATAGTTCTTGAGAACTCTTTGGGGGCTTGCAGCCGTTTATCCACCGGGCAAGCCAACAACCCCACGCCGTTCGCACGCCCTACTCGTCCCCGTCTTCTACCTTACAACAGTTCGCTTCCAGTCGTCCCGTCCTTTCACATTAGTTCGCTCCCAATTTTTTTTGTGGGGTACAACAGTTCAACTTCTCCTAACCCTCCTCCAAAATCCATGGCCTCCCAAATCTCCATGGTTGCCGCTGAGTACCAGGTTAGAGCCATCACCGATGATCAGTTCATCGTCATCTACACACGTGGATCCGAGACGGTGAAAGCATGGCTTGCTCGCTTCCTATGCATGTTCAACAGTTCAACGGATGAGTGGGTCGCTGGGCTAGATGTTGAGTACACCACAGTCCTGGGACGAGAGAAGGATCTAAAGGATGAAGAGAGGAAGAAGCCCGCCGTGATCCAGGTTTGCGTACATAACATTTGCTTGGTCTACCACATATGCCATGCCGACGTTGAGTGCCAGGATTTTAAGAACTTCCTCAAGGACAAAAGAGTGAAATGCGTTAATGTAGGCTTTAAGAATGAGAGTGACGTCCTGCGTCGGATAGGTCTCGTTGTAGGCCAGCCCTTCGATCTCCAGAAGGCAAGCCTGGTGTCCTCCTCTCAACCTTCAATGCTGACCTTGGTAGCAGCCATGATTGATCCTTCATACGCTAAACTGAAGAAACCTCATCACGAGTTTCATCATGCATGGGAGTCGAAGACATTAGATGAAGATCACATCCTGTACGCAGTAATGGATGCCTACCTTTGTTTAAATATCTACAAGGGTTGGATGAAGAAGCAGAGCCCAGTGTCCGGTTCAAGCAAAGAAGCGTCGGCGAAGAGGAAGAGGAAGAGGGACGAGGACGAAGTCGAGGACGTGGACTCGGACTCCAAGTAGGTGGCAGTGTCGTTGCTCATGCTGGTTCTACTGTAGTGTCAAGCGGACTAGTTGCTTATTAGTTTATTTTCAAGGGTGTGTTGTGTTGAGGCCCCAGAAGAACTATGTTTATGTTCTTTCTCGTTATTTGAACTCTTTAGTATGTACAGTAGTACTAGTACTATGTCTTACTACTGTTCTTCTTGCAGTTGGTACTACTACTCATATCTTCGTGTTCCTACTGTACTTAATACGTTCGTACTAGTAGTATAATTTGGGTCAGTCGATTTGTGAAAGAAGTTCGACGGAGCGAAGGAAGAAGACGGTAGAAGAGGTGGAAGAAGCCCTTCTAGCCATCCATGTTGCATCAAACGGCTCACATGAGTCGACTGACGCAAATTGCTCCTTCAGATTGCAGGATCCACATGGCATTCAAGGTATCGAAGGTAGATTCCGCGTCCGCACCCGGTTTGCGGGCTCGACGCACGTGCGACCGGCTTCCGCCGTGAAAGCCACCATGCGCGCCTCCTCCGCGCGGGCGGAGACGACAATGACACGCTAGTTCCTCCTCGCTGGCGTGCTGGAGCACGCGCTCGTCCTCCTCTTCGTACGCTGCATGCATAGACGCGGCTCCACCAGCTGCTCGCGTGCTTGGCAGCGCGGCGACATCGCGAGGAGGGACTGTAGATGACGTGAGCGGGCGAGCGTTCGGCTTCATGGCACAGGGATGGCGGCGACACGGCGGTGATGGGCGAGAAATTGTTGGCCGGAGCAGGCGGGCGCCGGCATGCGCAACGGCGGCGGTGGCATATTGATGAGTGCGCGTGTGGGAGCTTACTTTAGTTTTATATATAAGGTTGGTCAAACTTAAAAGAAACCGTACTAGTACACGTAAACATTAGACTTAGGCAGCACTTTTATTAGTTACTAGCTTATGTTCTTGCCCATTGTGACCAGCCTTAGTACCACGGCCATGATATGGAATCCTGTACAAGCGCGTGAACCGCGGCCGCGCAGTCGATCGAACGCTGCGTCACCGTGTCGCGCTCGAAGGACATCCACCGAACCTTTTTGTGTGTGTGAAAACAATCCTCGAATATTACTCAACTTTTTCTCCTGTGAAAGTTCTTGACGCTGCAATATTTCCATATATTTGAATTTAGCTCCAGTTCGTGTTTATTTGGATTTGGACGTTTTAGGTGTGCCCTAGTCTTTTTTAATACTGATTTTGTGTGTGTGACTGAGAGAGAACGTGTGTATGTGTCCATATGTGTGTTGTGGCGGAAGGGAATTGTGGAGACGGTGTGCGTGTGATACAGACATAGAGAGGTGTGAATGTGCAAATGATCGTGCATGAGTGAGACATAGACACATGCCGATACGTTGTGTATACATGAGAGAACGGTCTTCTAGTTTACTTGTGTGTGTGAGAGAGAGAGAGAGAGAGGGAGAGAGACAGACAGAGAGAGGAGCATCCGTAACACAACAACCATCTCTCTCGATTCGTCCGTCCCTCACACGGTCGCATGCAACACATGCATCAACGCGCACATTTTGACACCCTCACCCGGCCCCTGCCCACCTCAAGGCCCGCACAATCTCTTCGTGAATACCCATTTCTCTCCTTAGGTTTGTTTTCTCTCAATATCTCTCTCTCTCTCTCTCACACACACACACACACAGACACACGCAGCACAACACACACACACACACTCCCCGAGCACACAATTCATCCCCATCCAAGGTTATACGGCGACCACTCTCGCTTGTGCTTCTTTGCACCCCAACATGCACAACACCTCAATCTTCAAAGAGGGAAACGAGCAGATCGAAGACGGCGACCACACCGCGCTAGAGAATGCGGGGTCATTTGGAAGCAGGGTGATGTGACGACGGCTGACTGACTCCTCCCCCATCCTCTCTCTCTCTCTTGCACAAAATTACCAATCCCTCTCTCCCCCGCACAAAATTGTCAATCCCTCAACCCACGAGATCCTTCCCCTCTCGTCCATGTTTTTCCTGCTCTCTCATCAAACATGTTGCCTCTTCTCCTTCCACGTATACAGAATCCAGATGCACACGCATCTCATGTATATTACATGTATGCATCTTTCTCACAGACCTAACTTCTTCCTCTCTCTTTCTCTCTCTATCTCTCTCTATCTCATTAGGTTTGTCTCCTACTCTCTCGTCCACATACATACAATCTTTCCCGCCCTATCTGCTCCATCTTCAAAAGCTCTCTCTACACGTTTCATTCACACATTGGGATATGTCAAAATGTTGCTTCTATAATGGCTGATGTAGAGTTATGGTTGTTCTTGTTGCATCCTACAAAGTAATAACTATGAAATGCATTTAGATTCTCATTTGACTGGGATTATGTGAGTTTGAGCATGTTGTGAAGTACTATAGACCTTGTATACATCTTGGGATTCGACAATGATTGTATATATTGAATTGTATAGGCCATTACATTCGAAGTCAATAGCCTAATATATTTATTTCACAATTTCAACAAATGATTAGTTGACTACAAACTAAGAAAACAAATGTGTACTCCCTCTATTTTTATTTAAGTCCGCGTATTAGCATTGGTCAAAGTTAAGTTTTGTAAACTCTCAGAAAGCTTATAACAAAAAATATTAACATATACAATAACAAATAAATACCATTAGATTCATTATTGAATGTACTTTCACATCACACATATTTGTTATGGTAAATGTTTATATTTTTCTATAAACTTGGTCAAACTTTAGGAAGTTTGACTTCAGTCAAACTACTATGCAGAGTTTACTACTACTACTCGCTAGTTGCTTAGCCGAATCACTCAACACGCCACACAGGGAGTCCAGTGTCACAAAATTTTGAGGTCGGCGGGAAAATCTCCCGCGGCCCTGACTCGAGTAGTGGGAAGTTACCATCATAGCCTTCGGAACAGGCCTACGGATGACGCTTGGTAGGGGGCTATTTTCGTAACTTCAGGTTCACCCTACCCAGCCAACCCCACCCCGGCACCCAGAGTAGTACACCTGAATACTCCCCAATTTCTATCCCCACCGTAAAATAGACTTCTCCATGGCACCGCAGCCTTCGTGCTCCTCCCCTTTACATCGGCGCACTCGTCCACCGCAGCGCATCTGCCTAATCGACGACCTCGTACGCCGCACTGGAGCCGGTCCACCGTCGTCATCGTACACAGAGCATCTTCCCCGGCATCGTCTTCCACGGTCTCGTATCTACTTCCCGGAAGCCGACGCCAAGCGCAGAAGTACCACCGTCGTGGACAATGAACTGACTCCCATTGCCGACCATGACTCACAGAGGCTGCCACGACCATCGTTCTCCTCCTCGATTGGTAATGTGTGTATTGAATCACTTAGCAGTACATGTGCAGTTCCAATTTTGTTCATACCTACCCTTCAAATTTCCTGGGTGTTATTGTTCCCGTAAAAGTAATTGGTTATAGCGTCCATTGTCCAATAGAATATCAGCTTGTAATTGTGCGTCGCTCCTGTATCGCGCTGTGCTTGGGTAGGTTTTACATCTGCAACCAGTAGTGTGGCAAATGATGGAAAGGTTTTTAGAACTAGCAAAATGCCCATGCGTTGCGTGCATCAAGATGCATTTGTATGAGTAGTTTATCTTGTTGGAGATGCTCTAAAATGGTAGACGAGTGCTTTAATGTTGCCCACAATATGCGCGAGTATTACTAGTAGTATATTTTTCTTGCCATGTTGAGATTTTAAAACCACGAGTGCGAACATGCAGAGGAGCAATGAAGATCAAACACGGGATATTCGGGACATCTTCAAGGAGCGTGGCAAGTTAAAGAGGAGCTGCACGGAACCTGTAAAATGAGCTTTGGTAAGTAACACCCTTTCAATTACTTTCGTGTAGCCTTCTGTTCTTCGATGTGTATATGTTGTAGTTTCTGTTTCTCTTAAGTGTGGTGTTCTTCGATGTGTAATAAGAAGAGTCTTAATTGTCCTAATGCTTTCGTTTTTAGCTTGATGTAGGAAGTGGGTGTTCTCACCTTGTAGTCTATTTTTATTTATTTATTCCTTTTGAATTCACTTCTCCGAATTCTGTTTATCTGGCTTCTACTAAATGGATCTAGGTTGCTCTGAGTATTGATCTAAAAAAGAAGTAACTTCATGTCAGGATGCAGTTCCTGCGAGGAGGGAAGTATGGTCAACCTCGAGATCATGTTTCCAAAATGAGGCTGGATTACACACAAGGTGCTAGTTCCCTAATGATGCTGGATTAGACACAAGGTGCAAATTCCCAGATGATGCTGGATTACACACAAGCCAGGTGGAGTCGTCAGCTGTTCGTGTCCTCGTGGCATTAGTAAAGGCTGAAAGAAAGCATGCAGCAGCCCTTGAGAATGTAGCTGAGTTCCTGAAGAAGCGAAAAGAGCAATCAGATGCTCTCTTCACCCAAGCCAAAGAAGAGATGGAAGAAGCCAGAAATAAGCTAGCAGAGGCAGAGCAGGCTAGGCGTCTCCTGCTATCTAAAACGGTTGCCAATACAAAATTTCCTTCATAATAGCTAGGTTCAAATGTTTATCCAGTCAGCATGCCTGTTGTGATGTCCGTGCATCTACTGATGTGGCACAAAATGTTTTTTTGGATCATGTAATAACAACAATTACTTTCCAAACAATAACAGACGAAGCATTGGACATGGTATAATTCACGCGCAAGCCCGACATTCCAAGTTCAACTTCCACATCAAACTCATGTTCATAGATATCTGCACATTCATACATAATGTCCACAACCATGATTCACTTCAAAGCCAAAAAAATGTGAGGAGAGTTATAAATAAAGAAAATCCTCTACTAGTTCCTGCTACCAGTGCGAGCAGAACAAGTCAAGACCATGCGTAAATTAATTATATTTTAGTCATTTTTTGTGTTCTAAAATGCCTGCCGGCTCGCGGAAGGACGTGTTGCCAGCACACGCACGGATTCAATGAAGGCAGGCGAGGTAGTCTTAAGCTGGTTGCATGCGGCGAGGAGGCGTGCTCAGCCGGGCCTGCAGCGAGTGCGGCCCTCTTGGCCGGCGCGCCGGTTCAATGCCTGCGCTATGAGAGGTCGTGTCCGTGTCAGAGCAATCACTCCCTCCAGTCCTTTTTTGTTTGGGTATAACAAAATCTCATTTTCCATTCACATTTTAGTGGTAGGAGTTGTGCGTGTGTGTCTTGAGAGAGAGAGAGGAGACGGTAGTCGGGGTTGTCTGATCGGTAAACAAATGAATAATGTCAGTCTGGGATGGAGACAAAAAGGAGACCGCAACAAATGTTGTGTCTACAGGAGAGATAGAGAGAGTAATTTTAGTGGTATGAGTCATATGTAGAGACATATAGGGTGTGTGAGAGAATCCCATAGAGAGAAAGACAAAGTGAAAGACGAGTGGAGACTGTGTGTTTGGCGGTGAAAAAGAAAGCTTAGGTACCGAGTGATACCAGAGAACAGTAGAGACGTGAGAGATAATGAAAACCGTGTAATTTATAATGATAGGGACAGTGTGACACTTCTCAAGGGAGACGTCGAGAGACCATGTTTGCGAGGATAGGAGCAACATGAAGTGAGCGTGCGGGTGAGCTGGAGAAAAGAGAGTGATAGCTACCTGAAGGAGCATGCATGCGAGAGAGATGGGCGTGAAAGGAGTGAACAAAAAAGGGATTCAAATATTTGAATTTGAGATGATGATACATGTAATCCATACTCGAACCAAAATTGATCTATCAAACATGCATACTCA